>NC_045742.1:11729111-11732314 GCF_008692095.1 Etheostoma spectabile
ACACACACACACACACACACACACACACACACACACACACACACACATTTCTTTGTGATTTCTTCAGCAGACTATACATAGTACATGCACAGCAACACAATATGGAAAGCTACTGTATGCTGTTGCTGTAGATTTGAATACAATGAGGAACTCGTTCAAAGCATGCTAAACTGAAGAACGTGTAAGCCCACCTGGCCACACTGATAAGGCTTTTTTAGAATTTAAGATTTTGTCCTTAGAAAATCTAAAGCATTTCTTCACAGATTTAGGTCTGTATTGTAAATATGTTTGACTGAGTATTTTTAAAGTCAATAGCATTCTTTACATTCTTACGATATGTGAGGAATACACAGAGTTTTTAGTGAGAAACTGTGCACTGTGCACCCGGAACACAACTTTTGACAATCGCGGCCAATTCCCAGAACCATTTAATGTCACTGGTTTGCTCCTCAGTGCTTGGTGCACTGGGCTCATTCTCATCTTCATATAGCATGGTTGGGTGCCTTCCATGATGCCAAGATTTTAGGTAGGGGATGGGGCCATTTGGAAATGTCATGAGAAAGGTCGAGACCATCATTGTGGCCCAGTTCAAGAGGCTGATTTATCAGGTTCTAGAAAATGAAATATAGTAAGGGGCTAGTAGAACAAGCAAGCCCCTATAGGCACACCAAAGGTCACCTAACTTAATTTCAATTAGGCCTAGGGTAGGCCATGACAATATGTCACTGTTGGAATGAGTGCTGAGGAAATGGATTTACTTGTAATGACATTGTGTTAATGGGGATTAAGATAAGTCTAATTAGTTAAAGAAGGTGGCTATGTTAGTACAGTACTGATTGACGAGTTTAGGAAAGAGATGCCAAATGAAATAATCATTCTACTGAATTCCACACAGTGGCACAAGTGCCATATATTGTTTATTATTTACAGAGGGAGAAAAATGCAAGTCTCAGTGCTTCCTTCACTCCCTATCAATCACCCTGAATTGTGCCGCACTGAATCCCATCAATTACTGCTTTGTGTTTGACACATACAACACCAGTTCTGATTTGCCAACAATATCTGAAAATAGCAGCATTGTAAAGAACAAACGGCTTGACATTTTAAATATTTAAGTCAAAGTTTACAACAATACCAAACTGCGTTCAACCCAACTCCCTATCACTACATGTGTCAAAAGCACCCCCACAGAAAACGCTTTGAAATTAGTCACAAATTGCCAGCAAATGATTTCCTGCTCAGGGCGAATAACAGGGTCCCCGCTCTTTGATTCAGGCTCTTTTTTCGTTCCCTCTTTGTTTACCCATGCTGTCTAACGGCCACTTTTTTGGAATCCCTATTGATAGCTGTCTGACAGGGGGCTTGGGTGGCTACATTGCCCAGAGGGGGTAGTTTGGTGTGCAGTATGTGGTTGCACACCATTTGAATGTGATAGAATTTATGACATTTTATGTACATTAGGTGAGTCTTGTGTCTCCATACATGCTAGTGAGTTACCAGTTGTGTTTGTTTATCTGTCTGTCTGTGTTTGCTGCTCGTATGTTTGTGTGTAGGCAATGGTTTGTGTGTCTTGCGAGTGTGATGTGGCATGGAGGTCACTTCTGTCAGATCCAACGTCCAGGCCCATGCTGTGATGTGAAGGGCACTGTCAAGAGACAACCACGAGGCAGCACAGGTACAGCTGGCCTCAGTGCTCTTTTTCCTTTGTGACACACATACACATAGGCGGGGACAGACAAACACATCCATGCTTTGTGTAAAGTGACACACGGTGGTGGGAAAACCCCCCCAGGGAAAAAGCCCTAGTATTGCACAGTCTCTTCAAAACAAACACTACCACCTACTTGTTGACTATCTGTTTGCTGGTGACTAGTTACGTGGCTAGTGGGAGGATAGAAGCTCATACAGAAGATGTTTAAAGCTACAAACTAAACTTTTGAAGAGTAAAGGTTGAAAAACAACTACAACCCGTGGGTGGATAAGTCCGAATTTTAAATATAGATACTGCAAGTTCAAACGGATGACCTCCTTAGAGTCCAGTTGTATTTGTAAGACTTAAAGAACTGCCAAAAAAGATGTTAAACAAATAATAATGATGTGAGTCTGTGAGTGGAATAACAAAACATAAGATGGTAAGAACACATCTGGTAAAAATTGGGGGGCAAAATATTTTTTGAAAGGTAGATAGGTACTAGAACCAAAACATTCTTAATAATAAAAATAGAAAGTACAGATAACCACAATAAAGTCACACTTTCTCACACCAGTACTTTCATTAAGTTTATTTAAGAATGTGATTTGGCTTCATTTCCTACAGGAGAAAAACTCTCTACTTCTCTATCATAATTCAAAATTAGAATCTAACTGAAACTCTTCTGCATTTCTACACGCGTAAACTATATTGTCAAAGTTCAATCAGCTTGTTTAAGTGTATAAAAAAAAAAGCATTTAGGTGAGATAAATTCAGTGTAACGGAGGAGGAAGAGTGGTTACTAAAAGCAGGTACAGCAGAATATATAACGCATGTTCATGTCCTTGTGGACATACTATTGTTGGTCTTGATAGATTGTGAGATATAGTATGTGCGTGTGAATGAGTCTTTGGAAGTTTTATAAGTGTGCAGTGAAAATATTTCTGTGATAGTTTGTTAGTCTTCACATGAAAAACACCCAAAAGTATTGAACTGGACCCAGAAATACAGCTAGAATAGGGTTAACAGCAGAGGAATGATTGTGTATGTGTCTTTCAGATATTGTGGCTTGTGTCTACAAATCTATCTCACCCTTCACGTTTCTGTCAGTCTCTTTCTGTGGATGTTCTCTGGCTGTACCCCTCCAGTGTACACTATGTCCACACTGCGGGAGAGCAGCTCTGAAACTTTAATGCTAATTGATCCCAGTGAAGAAGTGTGGGCACAGGTGTGTTGCCGCAGGCCCTGTCTCTGACATGGATGCAAAGGGATTCTGGGTAACCGAGGGGCTTATGGGCCAAAGCAGAAAGTGCCACTAGCCAGGCACAAGTGACCCAGTTCTTTTCTAATAAACACAGGTTTGAGTTGCTGTGTGCGTGCGTGCGTGCACGCGTGCGTGCGTGTGTGCAAGTTTGAGTCTTGTACTATATGTGTGTTAGTTTTTAAACAAGTGTGATAATTGTGAGCCTTTGAGCCCCGTGAAAACCCACATCTAAATCAGACTCAAGTTTGC
>NC_045742.1:11732324-11743256 GCF_008692095.1 Etheostoma spectabile
GGTGTTGGTGGGCGGTTGCATGTATCGGTGCGCATGTGTGTTGGTTTGGATAGGAAAGAGACTTAGCGTACTGCCAAGACGCAGGTGTGCGGATTATGTGTGATCCCTTCATATTCTCTGTAGTATAACTTTTGATGGCTTTTCTGCCATGTAAATCTTATCAAAAACTAGCTAACAATAGAACAGCGCTGACAGACGCCCAAGCATCTGGCGAGCCCACACTCTGAATGTTCAAACTGCTGTGAACAACCTGTCTCCAGAAAGAGAGAAAGTAACTGGGAAAGAAACTCAAGTGTGTGTTGCGTGTAAGTGTTTATGTTTGTGTGTGAAAGAGATGAGAGAGAGGGAGAAAGAAAGAGGGATAGGGGGAGGAAAGAGCTGTTGATAGCCTCATAAATCATAAAACAGATGTGCAGTATCTTAACCAGTGTTGAGCCAGGTGATGGCATGATGATATCTGAATATGACTCTGCTTCTCCTATTTCATCTACCTTCATTGACTTTGTTCCCGCACTCTGCTCAAAGATAAAGAAAGATAGAAAGGAGAGAGAGCGAGAAGAAAAAATAACTTTGACCAGTACAGGTCCCCATTAAAGTGTGATGAGTGGCCTCAGTGAGGGGCTCTGTGTACAGCACTTTATTCAGGAACAATCACTTATTTATAGCTGTTGGAATTGTGTTGTTTGCTTGTTTTATTGAAAACCTTGTGGGTAAAGTGGCGGCGGGTCGCCTGGCATGTGAGCGCCACATCTCCAGAGGGCATCCCTGCAGAAAAATCTTCCTTCTTAATGAATAAGTGAAGGGGACACATACATTTTTCATTCACACAACATCTTATGTTGCCTGAGATGTCTGGTCTTTGGGTATGTGAAGTCATCCTGCAGGCGGTTAAAAAAGCCACAAAACTTCCCTTGGACAATAGCAGACATGCGTATAAGCACACAATGGATATAAAGGCAGAAACATAGACACCACAAAGCTCTGATAGACAGTGACTGTCAGATGTTGTTAGGGAAGTTAGATCCATTAGTGTTGACTCCCACATGACTACAACTGAGGTTATCAGTCAAGGCACAGACACATTTACAACCTTAATAAATTGGTACCGTTTTCGTAAAGCTTTTTTGTATTTCTTGCAAGAGGGAAAATGTCTAAAATAACTGACAGGATTTTGTTTTGTTTTAGTAATTCATTTGAACATTTTTTTATTTAAAAAAATGGGTTTAAAGGTTACAAGAACAAACTGTGTGAACTGTATGTTTGTCTATCTACCAACTCTACTTTAAGTTGTGTACACAGCAACTCACATTGACAGTCACACACGCGATGGACAAGCAAAAACATGAGGGTAGCAAAGTGTAGTCCTTTGCAGGAAGGGTTGTGGTGTTTTGTGTACACAAGGGAGCATCTCTCAGTATAAATGATTTATATTAAAACAGAAAGTGAAAAGTCTTTCTGGAAGCACAGCCCCCCACGTGAACAGAATGGAGCATCTTCACATGAAGTCCAAATGGGTCTGATGGTGATGGCATGGAGGAGAGAGCAAGGCTGCTGGCTTGCAAAGCCTTCTATGATCTCCACCACTACTCTCACTGCGCACTGGGACACATCAAAAGGGGAATTAATAAATAAATAACACACAACACCATGTTTTATTAACTTGGGTAAGGCATCAGTGGTTAGGGGTCCTAGAAAATCCTGAGATTGGATGGTGGCTTGGATTGTTGTTGGAAAACTTGTAGCAGCTGTCTAACCAGTTGCAGATTCTTTGAGGAAGAACTCATTGAACTTGCCCATCAATGACAAAAATGTCACTTTGTAGTAAACTGTTTAAAATACATGTTGTGTGTGTGTGTGTGTGTGTGAGCATGTGTGCTCGTGCATGTGTGTGCATGTGCGTGTGCTGTGGTACAGCATGTTATTGAGAAGCAGATGCAGAAGTAGTCATTTATTAATGTGAAATGTACGACAGTAACTCAGTGACTTTACCTGTTTTTTTATTATTCATTCATTCAGTTAGATTAAAAGTCTGTCAACAACACCTACAATGAATATTTAAATTACTAGATTATTATTTTACAATACAATACAGAAGGGCTGCAACTAACAGTTATTTTCATTATTGATTAATTTGTCAATTTCAATTAACCGATGAATTGTTTGGACTTTCAAAATTGTAATCATTTAAAAAATGCAGGTGTCTTACTTTTTCCTTTCCATTATATACTAAAATCAAATAAGTTTAATTAAAAACCAAGAAAAATGTAAAAAAAGAAAAGAAAACAAATGCAAGTTCCTAGTGCCCAAACTGACATCATTGCTCATTTCGTAAGAGCAACACTCTAAAACAGTCATGATATTCAATTTGCCGTTTTATAAAAGAGAGATAAGCAGCAAATCTGCAGATTTGAGAAGCTGGAACCATCAAATGTTTGTCTCAACTATTGACTCAAATGATTCAATTTTCTTCATTTAACCATTACAGCCATACACTCACGTATTTTTCCCTGGTTTCTCCCGTTATTTAGCCCTATCTCCCGGACCCCTCTCAGTTTGCTATTTCTCCCGGGAAACTCTGGTAATTTGTCTGGCCCAAACTCCTTTATAAATAATCGAACCAATATGTTTGTCTAATGTTGACCAGTTGCCAGATCTTGTATGAGACGCATCCTATTCACACAATCCACACACCACAATGTTAAACCCGTTTTTCACCTCAACCTGGCAACCTATAACCCAGTTGCGGAGTTTATCTCTGCGCAAGCTTTGCGGAAAGTTCAGACCCGAAAGCGAAGGATGTGTTCCCGCAAATGAATCGAAATATAGCTGTCAATTTCAACAGTGTTGGGCACAACAATATACATGCATCTTACCTAGTCATATTGACAACCTCCACGCTTTTTGTAAGGTGTGTCGCATTGATTTTAATGTAGCGCACGGCGGGAACAATGACATTACCCAGCACATTAAAACAAAGTGGCACCATTGCATAGAAGAGGCAGATAAGGGCACACAGGCGATTTCATCCTTCAAAATAAACCACACCGGTTTGTCTTCAAAGTACACTCCGTCTGAGAGGGCACTGAGAGCAGCTAAATCTGCCACATACAACTACAATTCACAAAAAGTGAACACATATTCATGTTTACAAAACACACTGATGTTTCCCAAAGAGAGACAATTATTGATGAAGGAATGATGAAAAATGATTTAATGTGTTAAATGTGTTTGTACCAAAGTGTTAAAAACTTACAAATTAAAATGGAAATTAAAAAATGGAAATGTAAAATATAAAGATTAATAATTTAAATTATGTTTTCATTTGTATTGCAATGTAAATAATACACTTAACACTTACAGTACACTTAACAGTACTTTGTCAAACAACCACCTCTGATTATTAATCTTCTTCAACTAATACGTGTTTTTGACAAGAATTCAACACTATTCCTAGAGATGTGGCTTTAGCTATATTTTTGTTTACATTGAGGGAGTTGTACTGCTTTCTTAACATGGCACAGATGTTTGTTTCCATAACCCCCATTTTGGAGTGAATGCAGGATGTTTTTTATAGCCTGGTTTATTTTATAAATATTAATACTGTCAGGATGATGCTGAGATTCAACTTATTTATCTACACATCGCAGAAAGATTAGTGTAGGTGTGTGCGTTACTGTGAGTGTGTGCATTGCATGTGTTTATGTATGTTTGGGTGTAATTGTGCGTGTGTGCTGCCAATGTATTTGTGTTTCGGAGACTCTGTCTGAGCATTATGCACCTGTGAGCGTGTATGTGTTTGTGTGTCATCTTGATAGCACTGTGAAGGTGTCATTGTGCAGCCGAGGCCCTGTAAGCTGTCAGACAGTGAGAGATGCTGCACCTCTAAAGGGCATGCTTTCTGGGCCTTTCCTGTCTATTATAAGCCCTGCAACACTCATCAAGGATGTTGAAGTGCACCCCCATGTCCCTCAAGCAGCCACAGAGAAAAGCCACCTTTCTAACTAGGAGAGCCCTTGCCTCTAAACTTCACATACCCTTGTCTTCCATTTTGACATGATAAACGCAAGCAGCAGTAATGAGGCATCGGATTGTCATGGCATCCATTTTGTTTTTCTCAAATCTGAGTAGAAGCAAAGAATCCTACCCTTTCTCCATTTTGAGACACCCAAACCTGATTCTCTCCAAGCTACAGCTCCTTTCCAGTACCAGGGGTTAACACCTCATGGCATCCTTACTGGTGACATGAAATCCTGTGTGGGGGCTGGAATTTATAGGAAATGGTACATTGCACCCAAGACCTTTTTGATAACACTCAGAAGTGATGACACCGAAGGTGGTGCAAGCACTACAGCAAAGATAGACTGCACTGATCCAGCTAGCCAAAGATTGAGATGTGTCAGTATCCCGCCATCTGTAACTGTCATGCCTGGCGTCGTCAGAAGCAGATCTCCTTGATACCAATCACATCAAATCTCCAGTTTGCCAAGAAATACTATAAAACCAGCTATCGATCTTGCCCCACCTCCCTGTGTATCAACACAATCCATCTGTGTTCATCAGACTATCTGGCTTTCTATCTTTTGTTGTCTGCAGGCAGGCAGGCGTTCTTTTCTTTTCTTCTCTTTTATTTTCTTCCTTCCTCCTCCCCCATTTGTTTTGTGATCCATCAGCCTATTTACCTTATCATGCTGCCAAACCATCCATTTACGCTCCCATCTGTCTGTCAAACTATATCTTAGCTTCCATTTGTCTAACTATCTCTCTGTTTACTCGTTCACCTGTCAATCATGTGGCTTGCCTTGGCTGCTGCAGGTTCCAGCCGCTCGCCTAGCTGATGCTGTCTCTGACCCCATCGGATCAGAAGACTGTTGGATGAAGTAATTAGATTCCTATCACATCATCTTAACTTTTACACTGCATTAACTAAAGCCCAATATAATTATAGTAGCTGAGTAATGCCAGTTTCAGGGTTGACAGGAGTTGACAATTTATAGGTCATGACCGAAAGAACGAGATCCAGGGTACAAGCGGCCGAAATGGGTTTCCTCAGGAGGGTGGCTGGCGTCTCCCTTAGAGATAGGGTGAGAAGCTCAGTCATCCGAGAGGAGCTCGGAGTAGAGCCGCTGCTCCTTCGCGTCGAAAGGAGCCAGTTGAGGTGGTTCGGGCATCTGGTAAGGATGCCTCCTGGGCGCCTCCCTAGGGAGGTGTTCCAGGCACGTCCAGCTGGGAGGAGACCTCGGGGAAGACCCAGGACTAGGTGGAGAGATTATATCTCCAACCTGGCCTGGGAACGCTTCGGGATCCCCCAGTCGGAGCTGGTTGATGTGGCTCGGTAAAGGGAAGTTTGGAGTCCCCTACTGGAGCTGCTGACCCCGCGATCCGACACCGGATAAACGGATGAAGATGGATGGATGGATGGACAATTTATTGACGAGTTGTGTATTCTTTAGGTTGACCTATTTTGAGATATGAAGTGTTTTTAGTGTAGAGGTAAACTATTAAACTTTAGACTGTAGACAACATGTTTTTGCAGAATATTATCTGTGATCTAGATACATCCCTCCAAAGAATCCAAACAGAAGCAGGTCACTGCTTTGGCTCAGTCCAGTTCAAATCAAGTCTCAATGGAGCAAGCCAGACACTGATGTCCATGTTGTCAGGGGGTCTGGCCTCCCACAGAGGTCCAATCAATCTTATAGGGTCAGTGACTGGCCCCCCTAGGCACCAGAGTGCCTTTGCCTGATGGATTACTCTCTCTCCTGGCTCAGGCCTGTGAAACACAGGCCTCTGCTACAGGCCCCATCTGTGCTCTCCGTGGTGCCGGCATGCATTGTGGTCAAAGTGTCAGGCTGCTGGTGAAGCCCCAAATCAAAAGCTTCAATCTAGTGTACTTGTTCTGGCACTGCTTATCTACTTGAGCAAATGAAGCCGTTTATAAGCGCTGCAGTGAATACTCTATTATTGAAAAATTATCTGCAACTATTGTAATAACAATTTCATGATTTTCTTGGTCTAAATTAAATATTTTGAGATTTGTAACTGTTGGTTCGACAAAAGAAGACATTTGTTGATGCTACCTTGACCTTTGGGATATAGGGATATAATCTAATAATATCTGATGGTTTATAGAGCAAACAATTAAGAAAAAAATAAAGAACAGGTTAAATGATTACGAAAACAATTGTTATTTGCAGCCATAGAGTTTATGTTTAATTGTAGTGGAAATGCTCCTGCTCCCTGCACAGCACATCATGTATTGCACATCCTTGTATCACCAGAGTTGTTGCGCCAAAGTAAGGAGATGATGTCAAAACTGAAAAGTAAACTCAAACACCAGGCAAACGGGTGGGCAGTGCTTAGCAGTTTCATGAATTTACTCTCTGGGATATTTGTTTTCTTTCATGGTTATACTTAGGTTGAAGCCTGCCTCCTGAAACTTGACTGCTGAGAGGACAATCATGAATGGGAGTTTTGCCCTAGGCACTGATCGATCGCAAAAGTGTTTTTATATAACTGTTTATTTGGGCTGGGTGTACCTCTGCTGCATCCCAGAATGCAAAGAGGCATTGTTCCGTGACTGAGGAATCAAGTCAAGCAGAGATATTATAAGGAGATTTCTGAACCTTAGGGGCCCGATGAGGATTCTGTGTTACCAGTAGTCTGTCAGGCTTGTTGTTTTCAATCAAAACTCTAACAAATGTTATCCAAGCTTCAAAAAGAACGACAGTTTTTTTTGAGGTTACCACACATAGATTCATGCAGAGCATAAAGTGCATATAGTACACACGGGTTTTACCTGCACAAACACGTATAAAACCTCTTTTCTTCTTTCCTGCTGTTTTGTCCATGGTAGAGACCTGTCAAAGCTTATCCCCTGAGAAGATAAACTCCTTTTTTTTTCTTTTTTTTTTTTACTTCCCGCGCATTTGTATATGAACATGTGCAGTGATTTCCTACTTTCCTGAAACATTTTTTGTACCAAGCAGAGAGAAGATTTTACTCAAACCAAGCTCTTTTCAGTGGGGTTCTTAAAGGGTAGAAGGTACATGTGTGCACATTCTTATGCACTGTACACGTAGAAGCATGACAGAGAAATAGGCTGCATTTATGCACAGTATATCTGACAATAAAAAGCCGTACAAGGACAGATGGTGCTTTTTGCAATAAGTGGGATGGAGGGAAGGGGGTGGGGGCGGTGCTAAGCATGGCGGTAGCAGCAAAATTAGCCCTGATGCCAGTTTTTGATGTTTTCAAAATGTTTGGTCTAAGAAAGTCTGTAACTTAAATGGAATCCAGGGATAGAGAGTTGGGGGAGAATGGCTGTATTCACTATCTGGGTCAGTCACCAGTATTACCAAGCATGCACATCGCAGTACCCACTGAGATAGAGTGGTGATAGTACCATGGAAAAATTAACCACATCCCTACGCTGTCAAAAGGGATTGCATGTGTTATGACCACCTTGCTCTCTGCGAACCTATCCTCATTACTGTTTATCTCAACAGACTGTCAACTAAACTCACTTTTCCTCCATATGCTGTATACAAACTGTCAAGCAGGAATGTGAACTTGTATACATGCATGTCTTACCTAAAAAATTATATGATTTAGTGCCCATTTCAGGTATAAATGTGTTGTCAGTGTTAAGATTGTTTTCTGTGCTTCCTGGCTCTTAAAAAGCGGTCAGCTTTTTGTTGTAAACATTGGAGGTAATGTCAGTAATAAGGAAGATTAAAAAGAGAAAAGTAAGAGAGGACAAAAGCAAGAAATTAAATGAGAAAATGTGAGACGGTGTGGCATATGGGAGTGAGAAACATAGAGAGTGGGAAAATTTCAGTATCTTGCCTCAGCATGTTCATCTATTCCTGTCTTAGGCATTTCCCTCTTTTAGGTGTACCTAATAAAAACAACACTAGGTCCAAACCTAGTACATGGCTATATGGTCAATGTGCTAAATTGTGGCCAAATCTTTAGAGGGATAGTCAGCAGTGTAATCTATAATGTGAATATAGATTTTAAATGTTCTTCTGTAGTAGTATTGGGTGGTAATACGCTATATACAGGTCTTAAAAATAACAACAAGGATTAAATATTAAATATAATTTATTTAATGCCTAAAAATGCTTATGTGTGGTTGTCATCATGTGACAGTGTGGAGGAGAGGGAGGCGGGGCAAGTCGCGCACCAAGTGACCTGGTCTCAAAGACGGTTACTTGGTGCGTTATTAGGTCGGGTTCCTCCCTAATGGGAAGGGAGAGGTGTTTCGGTATTAGTGTTTGGTGTTCAGTTTCTGAACGGTGTAGAGACAAGCCAACAGTTTGGTGACGCCGTCTGAGCCTTACGTCATCATATTTAATTAGTCACGGTAATACCGTATACCGCAGTAAAATAGGGAGGAGGTTTGACAGTATCAAAATTTGGATACCGCCCTACTCTAATCTGTAGTGGTCCCAGTAATATTTGTTTGTTGTGTATTGAAGTAGCGTCACATGACATGGTAAAGATTTGTTTGAGACGAATATTTGAGGACAGCTTCTCAGTAAAATCATATTTTCCTTAAGGTATTGTTCTGGATAATTCACAATTAGTTACTTTGTTAGAAAACCAGACCCCATGTCACTTGATGAGCTGCAGCATGTGTTCATGGGTAAAATGAAACCTACACTGCATTGTGCTACCTCACACTCACTTTACCATTTAATTTTTCTCTGTTCTGTTTCGGTGTCTCATCTATTTTTTTCGGTGGGCCATGAGCAAATTTTGCAAGAAAACACACTGCTAATCTATTATAATCGATAAATAAGACATTATAGTATACAGTATTATATATGATATAAATAATCTTGTTCTGATAAATTTTCAATTATGCCTCCCCTGCTTGCCAACCCGTTTCATTCCCCCAATTTTTATGTCATGATGTAAATATCAATACATTTCCGTCCACTATATATATTTGGCTTATTGAAATCAAAAACATTATTGTTTTTTCCCTTAGATTTTTCTTTGTCTCTCTCTACCCCCACCTACTTGCACAAATCCAGAAAAAACAACACACACACAACATAGCGAACCAGGCGGTAGCAAAACGGTAAAGCTTGTGGGCTCCGACGGAACTTTGTGCATTCAATTGCACTTTGTTAACTCTGAGAAACTCAAACTCCTGTAAAGTATCCTTCTGGCATCTAATGTAAAGTGATAAATCGAAAATTGAATCTAATTGTGAAATCGAAAGTTCACACTTCATTACTTAGTGGCAGAGTTTTGAAGCTAGAAAAAAAACTAGCTACAGGTATTATACAGTTAAACAAGGAAGAGAATTCAAAGAGAACACATAAACCCCCACATATTGTAATACATTGCAGTCATAAACCATGTTTTTGTTTTGACAATGAGGATCACAGATGATATATCTATAAGCCACGTACAGTTGTCTTTGAAAATAATGTTTATTACCTGGGGAATTTGGAATTTGTGAAAGTCATTCTGGGACATATAGGGAATCAATATGTGAAAATGTTGTTGAGGGAGAATGAGAGAAACTAGATACATCAATATTGTAAATTTGATAAAATCAAATATTAAAAGTCAACCCTCCCCAAACTGGATCACATCAGCGGAAACACTGAAAAGCTCTGTGTACATCCTTCATGTGAGACTATTGTAGTGTGTGTGAGCCTGCACTTTCCTTGTGAGTGGAATTGCAAGGCATTAATAAATCACAGCAATGGCAATTCTACATGTTTGGAAGCAGCAACATTCAAAATATTTCCCCCATTAATATAGGAAACTAAGGTATGATTACAATATTTATTTGAAACATATTTTAAACAGATGAAAATAAGATTTGTTCATTATTAAAAAATAACACTTGTAATTCAACTATTACATAGTTCAATTCATCACAGTTTTTTTTGTGAGAAAAACTACCTCTCTGCTTTCCGTCTTTCCTCTCTGTTGTTTTTTTTTTGTCACGTCTCAGCATATTGTTTGTAATTGTTTGTAATCTTTAAATAAAAACATTTGATCACAAAAAAGAAACTACCTCAAAATCAAACTTTTTCTCTTCAGGTTTTGTTACCAGATTGTTTACTGTAAATTACGGTGTCTTCCAGCAGATTTTTTTTTTTTTAGAAAAACAAACAAACAATGAGCCTAACATATACTTCATATATAACAGTAGCAAAGAGTTCTAAGAGTTTTAATCCTCTAGTCTGGTTTGTATACATTTGAGATGCTTGTGTGTGTGTGTGTGTGTGTGTGTGTGTGTGTGTGTGTGTGTGTGTGTGTGTGTGTGTGTGTGTGTGTAAAATCAGATTGAAAAGGGTCACAGACACCCTTTTTTTCCAGCTCTCCACAACTGAACTCACCTTTTCTTCAGTTGCTCTATTTTTTCCCCACCCTGCTTCTTGTGTGGGGTGATTACTCTTACCAGGGAACGAGGGGCTGTGTTTGCCACGACTGTAGTTTTGCGATACCCAGCCCATAACTTTCAGTAGGAAGAAATAGCTTCTCTCCCTCTGCATCCCATTTATACTTCATATCTTTTTTCTGCGTAGGGAGTTCCATTACTCTGTAGCTTGGAGGCTGGCAGAGGGGAAGGCAAAAGGGAGGTGCAGGAGATGAAAAGGGGTGATAGAAGGTTGCGGCTGTTGCTGTTGCTAGTGCTGCAGACCCTCTCCCTTTCCGACAGAAAAGCAACAATATGTTGATGCGCAGCAAGCAGAGATTTAATCACCTTTATTATGTTTTATTTCATCAAAATATGAAGTGCATAGCAAATCTGAGAGAGACAAAGGCAGTGACATGTCAGAGAAATAATGTTATTCCTCACTTGTTTAGCACAAAAGACAGTGAATGCACGATTGCAAAGATATTCTGAAATACAGATGCAGCTCCAGTCATGCCTTGTGATGCATCCTGTTTGCCTGCTGC
>NC_045742.1:11743266-11749072 GCF_008692095.1 Etheostoma spectabile
ACACATAATGGGTGATTATGTGAGCCTGACCTTGTTATTGTGGCCTTGATGAATGTGAGTACCATGTTTAGATGTCGGCCCATGGTCTGATGCTACCCAGACGATATTTAACTAACATTGCATAATCCCTCCAAAAGTCTTTCTGTTTACACTGGCCACTGGGAGACAATTCTTCAAAGTGTCCCATGCTGAAAGCGTTTGATGGATGACTGGCAGCTTTTGCTTCTTTTGCGGATCATAGAGCCTTATCATGATGTAATTCCACGTAATTAGCCAAAGATGACAGTAACACAACAGTCATTATGATATTTAATCTCTTTTGGGAAATCCACTGGGAAAACTGCGTCTCTATCATAACATGAAATTACATCTCTCTGGAGGCCCTCAAAACAGTCAGGAGAAGGTTGGAGTTTAAGGCTTAAGGCCTCTGCTTTAGCTGTTCAGTAATCTTGGCATCCTCTCCTCCTCCTATTACCCTTGTCTTATTCAGAGCCTTTGTGTGTGTGTGTGTGTGTGTGTGTGCGTGCATGCGTGCGTGCGTGCGTGCGTGTGTGCGTGCGTGTGTGTGCGCGTGTGCCTGCCAGCATTTAATTGAGTTCTGGTATGCAAAGCAAATCTCCCTGCTGTAACATGGAATACCTGCTCTTCTTTTGTCAATTTCTTCTCCTGTTCTTGTGCTCCTCTGTGTCGTGCCTACTGTAACTCGGAAAGATGTTGCCGCTGGGAGAAGCAGGTAAAGAAGTCATCAAAGCCAATGCAAGTAAAAAGAGTTGCAATCAGTGCTCCACATAACTGTAGAGTTTGTCTTTTGTGTAGATCTCTCCCCCTATCCCCCAGTCTCTGTATGTGTGTGCGTGCACACTTTTAAAGCATTCAATTCAGTAGAGGCTAGTAGTAATGTTTCTCTCCCAGTAGAAATCGCTGCTGTTTGTTCAATTGTTGTGCTAGATTGATGGGGGTTGGAAAAGATGGGCTTTTATGCACCTGAAGATAGAAACAGAAAAGTCTTTATGAGAAGCCAATAGATTTCCATTCAAGGATTCTCTGATGGGAGATGCATTTTGCTGGAAGTTTTTTTGTGAAGTGATTGACGAAAGCTTTCCCATGTATTTAGGCAGCCCCCAAAAGGGCACTTTACATTTGTTAGTACACAAAAAGCAGTCTGCTATACATGTTTATGTGGGGTTACATCAAGTGGTCTGCATTGTTTTCAGTTTACACAGCACATAAATGGCTGCCTCTTCAAATAACAAAGCCAACAACAACTATGTGATCTTGTTTAAAGCACAGTATTAGTGCATAGGCCTGATAGCAAGATGAAGGCCGGTTATAGTTTACTGTAATCAAATCACTTGATACAAACCACAGAGTGTTATTTTTCAATAAAACGGTTTTACAAGGTTGATTTAATGGTGGGTATTCTGTACATAATGTGTTTATATTGTTGCACTTGTTAAAAAAGAGTATTAGTGCAGCCTTTGATAAAACCCTAAATTTTTTATAGATCTGTTTTTGGATTGTTCCAGTTCTTCTTTTAGGGTTTTTATTTCTCTCCCAATTCATTAATGGTAATTCTTTTTGTATGGTCTTCTTTCTTATCCTTTCCGCTTTCATTTCTTCCCCTTCCGTTTACAGTAATCAATGTAGCCTAAGAAGACCCAGCATTAGAGACAGAGGGTCTGTATTCTCCCAGCTCTGTTTTTTTTACGCTGAGGGTTAAAGGAGACAGCTTGCCCAAAAATGAGGTTACAGCAATTGGGCTTGCAAATGATTGGCAGGGATGAATAGTGTATGATCTACTTTTTTTCTTTTCACATTTGTCCCCTTTTTCTTTTTTTGTACTGTGTTTGTTTTGAAAAGAAAAAGATTGTATAAGTCCTGTTTACAGGATATTAAAATTAGTGCATGGATAAGTAGTGATGATGTTTTTAGATATGCTGCCGGCTTTAACGATTACCTGCTTTATATGAATATATGTTAAACTGAAGGGAGCGGAACCTTTATTTTTTATTTTATTTTTTTACATCTCAATCTGTCTTCCATTCGCTCTTTCTGTTCCTTCCCTCCCTCTTTACTTCCTTTCTAACTCTCACCTCCTGTGCACCATCTGCATGATACTTTGTATCCAATCCGAAGGAGTGCTTCTCTGTTCTCTA
This sequence comes from Etheostoma spectabile, assembly GCF_008692095.1. NCBI lineage: Eukaryota > Metazoa > Chordata > Actinopteri > Perciformes > Percidae > Etheostoma > Etheostoma spectabile. Next base: position 11,745,423 of record NC_045742.1, read on the forward strand.
CTGTGATTTTGTGTGTGTGTGTGTGTGTGTGTGTGTGTGCGTGTGCGTGTGCGTGTGTGTGTTTGCGTGCGCACTTGCGCATGCACATGCGCTTGTGAATGTGTTCCTAGCCATCACAGTCACTCTCAGCTCATTACCTGACATGATGGATGGAGCAAGTGCCATTAAACAACACCCAGCCCGGGACGCCTGGCACCCTACAGCTGGCACTGAGTAATGGGCATAGTGGTGGCGCCATGCTTGGAAACACCAGGGAGTCCTGTGTGGGTGTGCTTGCAGTCATCTCCATGGCTATGCTTCCTGGTTCTGTCCAGCCCCACCTGCCACCTGGCTGCCCGACGGTTGCCATGGGCATTTCTGGGCAGACATGGTTGGATAGCATGGGAGGCAGTGTTTGTATGACTCTGTCATAGAACTGGCAACTGAGAAAACCCAAAGAGCTCTTTACTGCTACTAATCACCAGGTGTATAACAACCACTTTAAACTTTTATTATTTACTTCTGATTTAATTCAATCTAATTTTTGTTCATATTAGCATTTTCAAATCTTAACTTGGTATCCTAAAGGCTAGTTCTGACCTTTTCAGGCTGTTTTGTAGCTTGTAATTTGTAGTGTCTTAAAATATGAATGAGGATAGAACTTGATAGAAACTTGCTAGAATTGCAATTTGTAATAGTGATGAAATAGCCAAAACTGCAGTCCTTGTTCTTTACCTGTCTGTGCTTTATATGTACTGTACCATATATGACGTCTTATTAGTCTTCAGTCCCCAATTGTTTAACTGTGTGCCTGCATGTGTACATTTACATTGTCCTTTGTGCATACGCTGATTCTGAGAGGAGTAGAGGGGTTCTTGAGTGGAAGCCTGGATCAGGAGCTGAATGGAGTTACTATGACACTAGACACAAGCACCTTAACTCCAGCAGCTTCTTCTGTTTCTCCGTCGTCCCCTGCTGCTCCGCTCTCAATCAGCCTGGATTTGTCTCATGTTGTTTCTTCTCTCCTACTCCATCTTTTTTCTCCGCCACCCATAGTTTCTCTATACAGTGTTTCATTTAGTTGAGCTCCTGCGTGCCAGTATGGATCAATGTAACAACAATTTCTTGTTCTTTCTCAGTCTTACTCTGTTTCTGATTTCTTGTTGTTTCTTTTTTTTTTCCCTTCTGAACAGACAACCGCCGCGCAGTCCTGGAAAGGTCTCGTTCACGCCACAACACAAACCACCAAGCTCGATGATCGCCCGCGCCTACCACAAGACGCTAGATAAGTGCCAAAGAGGCCTGCGCGGTGGAAACCTGGAAGACATCTGAAGAAGGGACAGACCACCAATCACTGTAGCGCGTGCGCACACACACACACACACACACACACACACACACACACACACACACCCACAGCAACAAGTATGGAACAAAAACGCATAAAAAATCCACACAGAACTGAAGCATCTACAGTACATCACACAGAGACATTTAATTTTCATGCTGTTCATCTGACGCCTTACATATTTATTCAACACTTTCCCATCTCTCTAAATGTCCTCTTTAGATGGTTTTGATTTATGAAATGGAAAAAAAGGCTGCTGCTGTTTTTAAAGAAAGTTTTTTTTGCTTGGAAATCCACTTTGATATGGCTATAAGTTTAAGACTTCTGTTAATCCTTTTTTAAATCAAAGTTCCCATTCAGTTTTGACACAAAGCATGCAGTGTTTTGATAATAGACATTTTTCCACACACAGTAGATTCAGCAAAAAGGCAGCAGACCAGCTGTCCTTAATATGCAAGACAGGGATTCAACACCCATGTTGGCAAGCCAACAACCTGCTGACTTTTTCTTCAATAAGTCTCCGAACTTTTCATGGAAAAAGAAAGGGTCGCTTAAAATGTTTTTTTCTTCTGTCAAGCCCTCCTTCAACCAACATCAAGACAATTTTTACTAGTAAATGTACAAAGAGTCCGGATGAATCATTTCACTTCATTACATACCCCACAAAGCAACAAGACCCTGGCCCCTGTCTGCGCCGATATATCAGAGCATCTGACTCACGGATCTAGAAACTGTAATCTTCATTTTGACAGGATGAATTTTATTTTTAGTTGTGTAATAGCTAACCAATGCCTTCGGGTGCTGATCTCTGTCCCAAGGTCGCTTTTGCTGTTAACGTGAGAGACTGACACATTTCTAAATGCATATAACTGCCGAGAGGCGCTAACATGGCCCTCTGACCCTTTCTGCAGTCACACAGGTTTTCAGTGGGGGAAGGTTGATAGTACAAATGTATAACTATATTCTAATATTAATCTATCTCAATCTGTGTATTTGATTTTCTTTATACAAAGGCTCTAAAAAGAAGTCCAGTAATGACCTCTGTTTGGAGACCAATGGTTAAAAGGTCACTCTACTTAGAATTCCTACAGCAATTATTTAAATTTTTTCCCCCATTTTCTAAAATGTTAAACATAGTGTCATATGAACATATTTTGATCGAACCATTCAAACAGATAATTATTGTAAACAGGGCTAAGCTGTGTTAAAAACGTCACAGCTGAGATTTGAATGGGTAAATATATATTATAGAACAAAAGCCTAATGTTTTCAGACAGGACGTATTACAAACACAGGACATAAAAACAAACACCTAATTCTTGGCGTTTGTGTATAAAATGGTTAAAACTTTGCTTTAAGCTTTTTTCCTCTGGACCCACTGTCACATTTTCTTCACGTGAACTATTTATTCATATATTCATGCCTAGGGCAGCCCTGTTCCCTCACTGCCCTAAACTGTAAGCAGATGCTACTAAAAACAACCATTGAATCCACATGGAGTGAGCACTACAGTAATAGTCTAAGGGGCACAGAAGACAAAAATGATGCTTGTCTTAGTAAGTGAGTCTCCAAACGCCCTCCAATTCGCCAGCACTAAAAGCATAAGTGACCCTTTTTACCATAGCACAAGTTACTTTAGTAATACCATAGATCTGCTTTAGCGTGCGTGCGTGCATGCGTGTGTGCGCCATGCTAACTCAGTAATCGGAACAGGAACCCAGGCAGCGTAGGACTCAGTGTGCTTGACTCCTGTGCGGTATAAATGGAGATTTTTCATTTAAACAATCTGCCAGTGCTGCTTGTGATGTGTCTGTTTCATGATGCCTCCTCTCCCTGCCTGCATGCTTCTAAAAATGCAATTTTACACATCATCTCGGCTCAAGGTGCATCCACAATGCTCCAAGAAGTCTGCATATTTAAGAAGACAATAATTCTTCTGCGAACATAAGGTTCGAGCAGTCGCACACAGAGCATAGAGATGAGGTTTCCGCATAAGGGATTCTGCGTAGATAGGAGTTTTAAAGGTGTTGTTTACAGCAGATGTGCCATCAAAGGCAGTGATTTCCTTTTTCTAATCGCAACTTGCCCTATGTCCTCAACACCACCACGCCTGTACAGTTTAGTAAGTATTTAGAAAAGTATTGATTATCAGTTCTCCAAGAAAACCATTCTCTGCTCTGACAGTGTTAGTTGTTGTTTTTCTGATTGGATACTGTAAATGCAAAAAAAAAGCATTGATTTTGGTTGACAATTTGACGTAAAACGTAATCTTGATAAAATTCAAATCAGATTTAATTTTATGTGCCAACGTTTTGTTTTGTTT
>NC_045742.1:11749082-11763742 GCF_008692095.1 Etheostoma spectabile
AGCTCTCCACAAAAAATGAAAGAAAATCATGTTTTTTTTCTCTATATCAAAAAGAATGAAAATTTTGTCAAGGTATAAGAAAGATTGTACAGCCATAAAAACTAGATTTTTTAATTTAATTTTAATTTTTTTCAATATACTGATCCAGTTAAGAACTGTCATTCAAGGTAGATTTTGATGCTATTACAAATTGATAGTCATGTGGTATTTCCTATCAAAAACCCTTAAATCTTGTAATTTATTTGGAGTAAAAAACAGATTTTGTGATGATGCCTTTGTAGAATGTATTAAGCTAAGAGCTAGGGTGTTAGCAATTGTAGAAGTTTCCTGCAACAGTGATCACTACAAACACTATGTATTGATACAACCCACAACTGAGTAGGAAAAATGCATCATAAATCGTTTGTTGCCATTTCAATAGATAAAATGGCTGGAAAGCAGTGACTGAAAAAACATGGACAAAAAAAGTATTTATCTTAATAAAAGCAGAGCACACAATTTCAATTATAAGAGAAACTTCTACAATGACAACATTCTTTATCATCCCTGTAAATGATTGTTGTACCCCACCCTCTCCATACCATATTTTAGGATACTCATAATTATGTATTTATATAGGAAAATAGCAGGAGTGTTTTGGGTCAAAGAACCTGAATTGTTCCATCATTTTAGTGTGGAAAAAAAGCCTCTATGTGTTTTGGCCAATAATCCCATTGTCTTTGAGCTTGTGACTAACTAACCTGAACCGGTTCTATAACTTTGTAACTTGTAAGAATGAGGAGGCAGGGTATGAAAGATTTATCAAAAAAACTGTAAAAGGTGCCATTTTGGTGGTGATTGGTGGCAAGCGCTTTAATTAAAAGAAACGTTTGCAATCTAACTTACACTTAATGACTGCACTTTACCTCACAAGATATTTCGGTAACACTTTACTTGAAGTTTTCTACATAAGGGTGACATGACACTGTCATGACACATGAACCCTAACCCAGAGCCGCGGGAATAATTCATAGAAACTTTCAGTTGAACGGTTACTAAACAGTTGATGCCAATTTACTGCACGGCGGCAGCATAATAATAAACCAGCATTCTTACCTTGTGCTGCAGTCATAACACAAAAAACACAAAAGAATCCTCATCTCCAAAACGCCTACCAGGAAAAGTGTGACCCAGAGGCTGCGGCACTGAGTTCCACGGCTGCTCTGCTGCTGCTAGCTTGGCTACCAACATTAGCTGCCTGGTCGTCTGTTGCTAGCAGGTCGCTCTGGGAGTGTGGAGGTGAAGTACTGCTCTCTTACTTACCAAATTTTAAAATGGAATACATTTAATTTCTAATGAAAGGGATTAAGTTTATATTAATAGTCAATTCATTAAAAAATAAACATTTTTTTTTTTTTTAATTATGGTTGTAGTTGTTTGTCCTTTTGCTAGGGGGTGCTGCAGCACCCTCCGCAACCCTAGTTCTCGCGGCCATGCCATAACTTGGCATGACAAAACCAAATGACACTTACTAAAAGAAGCGTTACGTCATAAATGTGTATGACTTCTTTATAATGTTTTAAGACACATTCTTATGTAGATACCTTCGCTTAAAGTGTAACGGATATTTAGTCTCAGGCAGAGAAAGAGTTGTTTGAGATGTTTGAATACGACATTGCCACTAACAGAGTGAGCTATTTGCAAAGTATTTATTTTGGTAAATAGTTTCAGCTGCCACATATCCAGTTCTTTCCTACTTTGTGAGTGCTTACTATTGATTTGTTGAAGACCAATTGCGGCTGAATCAACAAACAACGCTGATAACTGTTGACAAATCTTGTCCGACGATGATGTGTTAGCTGCCATATCCCTGCCTACCCTCCTTTTTGTCATTGAGTGTGTTTTATTGTCTTAAGAAACATTTATATTTGTAACATTTTAAGTTTATTTGTATCCTTAATAACAAGAAAAAAAACTGAATGGTTATGCACACTGTCCTTCCATAGAACATGTAATGGAATATGATACTAAATAATAACCACTTTGTTATATAAACTGATTTCTGAAAAGTCTTTTTGTCTTGCATTTATGTCTTAATGCAGTTACTAGGGGTGGCTGTGGCTCAGTGGTAAAGTGGTTCGATCCCTGGCCCTGCTGTCCCATGTCGAAGTGTCCTTGGGCAAGACACAGAACCTCGAGTTACCCCTGATGCTGCGCCATCGGAGTGTAAATGTGTGTAAGTGTTTATCTGATGAGCAGGTGGCACCTTGTACGGCAGCCTCGGCCATAGTGTGTGAATGGTGAATGGTTCCTGTATTATGTAAAAAGCACTTTGAGTAGTCAACTAGAAAAGTGCTATATAAGAACATCCATTTACATTTACAAGCATTTCTTTATCAATCAAAGTCCCCACCTTTTGTTTTTTTCTAAATACTCAGGTCTAAAATCACATCTTCAGTTTACTTTGTTGAAGTGCAGACGATACCTGCCCCTTGCTGACTTATGGACAGGAATTACAGAGAGCTTGAGGTGTAAGCATATGATGAATGGGACAGCTCCTACCTATAAAAGCAACATATTTCGACCTTGGTGCCCCCACTGCTTTATCTTGCACAGTGTCAATGGCAAAGTGATAATGCTGTCATGTCCAATGGCAGGTTTGGGAAATTATTACAGTCTGAAACTACATATCCAGATAAATTGCCCTTTTTAATGATTTTTCAGACCTTAACATCTACACATTTCCTCTGTCCAAGTTGGAGGACAAGGAAAGAAAGCATAGAAATGTAATAATTGGTTTATTATTTGATACTGAAGGATTTAATACAACAACCAGCAAAATATTTTCCATGGATTTCATCTCTCGTACACAGTCAAAAAAAATGTTCAGTTGTAAGCAATCTGGGATTATTTTTTTGTATTTTAGTGTAGCAAATGTGGGAAAATTGAACTCTGTTTATGTGTGTGCTTCACAATGATAGATTCTCCTGCTTCCACATTCATGTGTTCCTTCCTGTCTGGCTGCCTGAGTCCCAGGAGTGAGTGTCAAATGGCGGGGAAGAGCTGTTCCTGTCCTAGCCCCTTAGCGTTACAATTCCATTCAAAAAATAAATGGCCTGCATGTGCCATGTCCCAATTCCTTGCTGCATCATCATGTCATAAAGGCCAACATGGGGATGTAACCCTGTGGCCACACAGACCTGCCTCACTCTCTTCCTGCACGTGCACACAGAGAAACACACAAAACTTCATTCTGCAAATCTTGGGACTGATCTTCTCTGACTCTCTCCTCCTCCCAGTGTGCAGCCAGACAGATGGAGATTCATCTCTCAACAAGCTGTGATCTGTGTTTAGAGATGTGTGCTGCAGAACACAACTCTAATTAGGTTTATTGTTGATCTTGGGAGGTTAATTTGTACTTGGCTGCAAGTAAACATGCTGAAAGAGGCCAACCTAGTTCCTCACAAGGCACCAGCATTGGAGCTATAAAGAGGGGCGGCTTTTTTATCTTCTTGACTTTCCAGGTGATTCAGAAAGATTATACCCCCATGCTATATTTGTCTGGTCTGTTGTAATTAAGGTGAGAGATCTGTCTTGGTTGGGATGATAGAACTAGGAATAAGATACGGAAAGTGTGTTCGCCTAATGAGCTTTCGTGTGCAGTTGTGTGTATTTTGCAGGTATTAATTAATTATTTATTTCACAAGTAGCCTTGTCAGAGTCCGAGAGATGAGCCAGGCCCACACAAGTTATGTTTATCTTCCCACCCTCTTTCTTCACACTATACACAAACGTGTTTCTAATGCGCCTGGTGACAGATCAGTTGTCAGTAGGTGTACAACATAATTTTATTTTGCATTTCCACCTACTTGAGAAAACGCAAAAATTATGGAGATGAGACAAAGCAGACAGTAACGATTCCCTCCTTACCTGAGCTAATTCTGTCTGAGGAGAAAGTCTTATTCAGGTAGCACTTTGCGCTTGAACATAAGAGTTTGATAAATACACATGTGTGTATTCAGAGCAAATGGGTCTCAAAATAATTTGTCTGTAAAAAAACAATTCTTGTCTAATGTTTTGCAGGTGTGTGTGCCATAAACAGCTAAGTTGTCTGTATTAAAGTATGTCAACTAAGCTGATCATCTCCTGCAATGCAGCATCAGTTGTCACTGGCTTTGCAAGATAAGACGCCTTTATTTAGTCAAACACTGCTAATACATTCATGACACAAAGCAAATACGTACTGTAAAGTAAACAAATCTGGATACTGTGTCACAGCATTATCCTTGTGGTACTACAACAAAGAACATATGAAAAACATTGCTATTCAATTCCAGTGCATCTACACATAGTAGTTGAGTCCTACTATGTTTCTCAAAAGGCTGCCCATAAAAATGTCATAAAAAGTCATAGTATAGTATGTCAAAAAAGTCAAAGTATTGTATGCCATCAAAAATGTCACAAAAAAGCATAGTATACAATGTCACAAAAAAGTCATAAAAGGTTGTTGTATGTCTTTAAAAATGTCATGAAAAGTAATTAGTAGGTCAACAAAAGTCATAGTATTTTATGAAATAAAAGTTTATAGTATAGTATGTCATTAAAAATGTCACAAAAAGTCATAAAAAGTTAAAGTAAAAATGTCATAAAAATGTCACAGTACAGTATGTTGAAAAAAGTCATAGTGTAGAATGTTGAAAAAAGTCAAAATATAGTATGTCAAAAAAAGTGAAAAAATCAGGATAGTATGTTGAAAAAGTCATAGTATAATATGTTGAAAAAGTCATAAAAAGTCATAGTATAATATGTTGAAAAAAGTCATAAAATAGTAATAGTGTAGGTTGTCAAAAAAAGTCATAAGTCATAGTGTAGTATGTGTAGTATGTTGAAAAACGTTGTATGATACAATGTCAAGAAAAAGTCATAGTATAGTAAGTTGGGAAAAAGGTTCATAGTATAGTAATAGTGTAGTAGGCAAAAAAAATGTCATAGTATATTACGCATAAAAATTAATGTGTTATGTTGAAAAAAGTCATAAAAATAGTATAGGTTAGTAATAGCGTAGGTTGTCGAAAAAATGTATGTCTAAATTCTAAAATGTCTGTCTATTAAAAAGTCATTGTATAGTATGTTGAAAAAAGGTCATAAAATAGTAATAGTATAGGTTGTTGAAAAAAGTCATAACAAGTAATAGGATAGTATGTTGAGAAAAGTCGTATGATAGAATGTCTAAAAAAGTAATAAAAAAGTCATAGTATAGTAAGTTGGGGGATAAAAGTAATAGTATAATTATAATAATAGTAATAGTTGTCAAAAAAAGTCATAGTATAGAATGCGAAATAAACGTCTATGTATGTATAAGTATAAGTATGTCACAAACGTCACAGTATAGTTGTCGAAAAGTTATACGATAGTATGTTGAAAAAATGTCATAGGTTATGGCATGTCAAAAAAGTCATAAAAAGTCATAGTACAGTAAGTTTAAAAAAGTCATAGTAAGTCAAAGAAAGTCATAAAAAAGTCATTGAATACTATGTTGCAAAATTCACAAAAAAAGTCGTAGTATAATATGTTGAAAAACTTCATAAATACTCATAGTATAGTTTGTCCAAAAAAACATAAAAACATCATAGTATAGTATGTCATAAAAAGTCATAGTATAGTGTGTTCAATAAAAGTCATAGTATAGTATGTCCAAAAAGTCATAGCATAGTATGTCGAAAAAAAAGTCATAAAGTCATAGTATAGTATGTCCAAAAAGTGATATGATAGTATTTGGGGAAAAAGTCATAGTATAGTATTTGGCAAAAAAGTAAAAAAAAGTCATAGTATTGTATGTCAAAAAAATCATCATATCCAAAGAAATCATTAAAAAGTTTAGCATTTAGAATTAAAGTCAAAAAGTCATAGTAAAGTATGTAGAAAAAGTCACAATATAGTATGTAAAAAAAGTCACAGTATATATAGTACGTCAAAAAAAAGTCATAGTATAGTATGTCAAAAAATTCATAGCATAGAATGTCAAAGAAACGTCACAGTACAGTTGTCGAAAAGTTATATGATAGTATGTTGAAAAAATGTCATAGGTTATAGTATGTCAAAAAAAGTAATAAAAAGTCATAGTATAGTAAGTTGAAAGTCATAATACAGTATGTCTAAAAAGTCATAGTATGTCAAAGAAAGTCATTAAAAAGTCATTGAATACTATGTTGCAAAATTCACAAAAAGTCGTAGTATAATATGTTGAAAAACTTCATAAACCGTCATAGTATAGTTTGTCCAAATAAACATAAAAACATCATAGTATAATATGTCATAAAAAGTCATAGTATAGTGTGTTCAATAAAAGTCATAGTATAGAATGTTGAAAAAAGTAATAGTATAATTATAATAATAGTAATAGTTGTCAAAAAAAAGTCATAGTATAGAATGCGAAATAAACGTCATTGTATATTATGTGGAAAAGAAATCAAAGTATGTTGTAAAAACTCATAGTATAGTCTGCAAAAAAAAAGGGAAATAAATAGGATGTTGAAAAAAGTAATAGTATAGCAGGCCGAAAAAGTAATAGTGTAGTATGATATAAAAAGTCATAGTATAGTATGTAGAAAAAAGTAATAAAAAGTCATAGTATAGTAAATTGAAAAAGTATATTATTTAAAAAAGTGATACAAAGTTATAGTATAGTATGTTGAAACAAAAGTTATAATATTGTTAAGGTTCGGTTCTGACCCGGAACGCAGAGATAACCACACAGGACTAGTAATTCAGTTTTAAAGGAGTCTTTATTGAACTTTTTTTCTTTTCTAAGTAACAATGACGGTTGAGTCAGGGCATGCTTCAGGGCTGGTCGGAGGCTCGAGGCAGTCCAACACTGGAGAATCCAGGCGTGACCGGAACACGAGGCGAGGGGGCAGAGGTGAGTACACTCTAGCACCCACAGAGGAATCCCAGCGAGGATGACGAGACTGGATGGTGTGCACTGGAAGCACAGCAGGTACAGCGGAAAAGGCAGCCGGTCAAGAGCGGAATCTAGATTGAGAAAACAAAGGTAAGTAAGAATACTATGTACACATTATACTTCAGACTAACAAGAACACTGAGCCAAGTTACCACATGGATTGTTGAAACAAACTGGCGCCAATGAGGTGATCAGCCCTGTATGTACTGCTGGGTTGAATCATAGGATGCGCTGCAGCTGAGCAGGTAGCTGTGCAGAAATGAACGGCCACGCCCCTTGACCTACTTTCCTCAAACGCCTCCAGCAAACTCCAGGTGGGAACCAACACAGAACAGACAGACACACAGGGAAAAGGGAAGAGAACATACAAACGGGACGGGGAAGAACAGCTGACCGATGACAAGTATGTCGAAAATGTCATAGTTAAAGTGTGTTGGAAAAAATAGTCATAAAAGTCATTGAATAGTATGTCGATAAAGTCATAAAAAAAGTCACAGAATAGTACATCAAAAAAGTGATAGTCATATGAGTAAGACAATAAGACACAAAACCAAAACAACACTGCAGCTGACAGTGGTCTGAACGGCATGTCCCTCTTCAAAGACATGTCGAACATCCCCGAATCATTGTAAATTTCAGAATTATATTCCCTGCACCTGGGGGCGGTTCCTTTTCACTTGGTGTATTTAAACTCATTCTCATTGGTCTGCTGTTGGCACGGCAACGTGTTGGACATGCCTTAATGGCTTCTTCGCTGTCAAATGAGGAAGGACGTGGCTCTAAACTCTGCCCCTTTGGGGTTGTTTTCGGTCACAGATCAAAAGGTTCTATCATGTAAATGAGAAACTCTCCCAAAAATACAGGAATCAACATTCCATTATCTTAGCCTAGTCACCAGGGGATAGGAGACAGAAGGTTACTTCCTGTTGTGAAGCAAAAGGCTTCTTTCGATATGTTAAATGCCAGACGTGACCTGATCAACAACTTTTATACGGTGGGGTTGGTGTTAAACAGTGGAATGCTAATTAGTCTAGATCAGTATTGAATCAATCAGGCTGCAGAGTAGGCCTATACATAAACAGAAATACATTGTTTTCAATACATTGTTTTACTTTTTATAACTCAACACTAGCTAGTGTCTAGCTAGCATGACATGATTACAGCTCCTTGGTTGTACATGCGTATCAAAATAAATGATGGAACCAAGGAGATGAAAACGTCATAGTATAGTGTGTTCAATAAAAGTCATAGTATAGTATGTCTGAAGAATCATAGCATAGTATGTTGACATAAAGTCATAGTATAGTATGTTGAAAAAGTGATATGATAGTATGTGGGGGAAAAGTCATAGTATAGTATTTGGCAAAAAAGTAAAAAAAAGTCATAGTATAGTATATTCAAAGAAATCATTAAAAAGTTTAGCATTTAGAATAAAAGTCAAAAAGTCATAGTAAAGTATGTTGAAAAAGTCACAATATAGTATGTAAAAAAAGTCACAGTATATATAGTATGTCAAAAAAATTTCATAGCATAGTATGTCACAAACGTCACAGTATAGTTGTCGAAAAGTTATATGATAGTATGTTGAAAAAATATCATAGGTTATAGTATGTCAAAGAAAGTCATAAAAAGTCATAGTATAGTAAGTTGAAAAAAGTAATTAAAAAGTATTTGAATACTATGTTGCAAAATTCACAAAAAGTCATTGAATACTATGTTGCAAAATTTACAAAAAGTCGTAGTATAATATGTTGAAAAAATTCATGAAAAAGTCATAGTACAGTTGTCCAAAAAAACATAAACATCATAGTATGTCATAAAAAGTCATAGTATGCGTGTGTCATAAAAGCATAGGATGTATGTCCAAAAAGTCATAGCATGTATGTCGAAAAAAGTCATAAAGTCATAGTATAGTATGTTGAAAAAGTGAATGATAGTATGTGGGGGAAAAGTCATAGTATAGTATTTGGCAAAAAAGTAAAAAAAAGTCATAGTATGTATGTCAAAAAAATCATCATATATACTATATCCAAAGAAATCATTAAAAGATTGCATAGAAAAATGCAAAAAGTCATAGTAAGATGTTGAAAAGTCACAATATAGTATGTAAAAAAAGTCACAGTATATAGTATGTCGAAAAAAGTCATAGTATAGTATGTCAAAAAATTCATAGCATAGATGTCACAAACATTACAGTACAGTTTGTCAAAAAGTTGTATATATTAGTTGAAAAAATGTCATAAGTTATAGTATGTCAAAAAAAGTCATAGTATAGTAAGTTGAAAAGTCATAATACAGTATGTTTAAAAAGTCATAGTATGTCAAAGAAAGTCATAAAAAAGTCATAGAATACTATGTTGCAAAATTCACAAAAACTCATAGTATAATATGTTGAAAAAATTCATAAATAGTCATAGTATAGTTTGTCCAAAAAAACATAAAAACATCATAATATAGTATGTCATAAAAAGTCATTATAGTGTGTTCAATAAAAGTCAAAAAAGTCGAAAAATTCATAGCATAGTATGTCACAAAGTCACAGTACAGTTGTCGAAAAGTCATATGATAGTGTGTTGAAAAGAAGTCATTAAAAGTCATAGTAGTAATGTTATCATTATTCCAGCTATAATAAACCACCTAATATAAGAGAGTCTTCTGTTCTGACTGACCAAATTGGACCACGTCAGACACACGGGCATCCTCCCCAGGTATTCAAACCAATGATCTGCCCTTTTTATCTTGTTTTTCTCTCTCAACCCTAGAGTCACTGGAAGTCACTTGTCACCATGTTTGTCCAGTCTGCCCTGCCGGCGTGTTACTGCTTACAAATCAATACGCTTTTTTCAGTACATGGAATTTTAAAATGACCGAGACAGCAGATGTGTCTTCTGTGTCACTATTCTTCAAGTGATGGCTTGTAACACTGTGTTCAATAATGCTACTCGAAACTGAGTGATGGTGGTATTAACCTAACCTGGGAAATTTAATACCAACAGATTCCTTCAAGAGTTTGTGCTTTGGAGTTTGTGCTCAAATTGATATACTGCATACTTACTATTGATCACTGCTGGTGCTACTGCATTCAGTATGGCATTTTCATGATCACAGTTTATTGCTCTTTCTTATATCTCCTTTTCTCCATCCTGCATCACACCGCCCACATCCAAGAGACGTGGCTCCCAGCAGGGAGAGGGTCAGCTCAGAGAAGACTTCAACCTGTCAGAAAAAATTCACATCTAACCCCTCATGCCTCCCTTCACCATCCAACCCCTCCGTCTCCCACATCTCCCGTGCTCCTTCCCTGGCACCCATCACTCCTCTTTCCCTCTGCTACCCTCCTCCTCTTGCCATTTGATTCAGATCACTGAGTTAGCCTCCATCTCCTTTGTTTGAGGCTCCATTTTGCAGATGGACAGGAGGAGAAAAGATGGACTCACATTGAGGGGAGTGTGTGTGTGTGTGTGTGTGTGTCTGTGTGTCTGTGTGTGTGTGTGTGTGTGTGTGTGTGTGTGTGTGTGTGTGTGTGTGTGTGTGTGTTTGTGAGATGGAAGGAGAGAATAAAAGGGAGGAGGAGAGAGAGAAACTTTTCTGGGAGGCAAAATGTCAAACAGCAATGAAGTGAGGAGACTTTTATCTGTCAAACCTGTATGAGGTCTTGGCTTTCAGGCTACTGAGTGACAAGGCTGCACTTAAAAGAGAGCTGAGATGCAAAAGTGAGGGCGACAGAATGAGTTTATCTCTCATTCAGTTAGCTTGTCATACAGTATTAGCCTTATCCGTATATGCCCTATTTTACCTTAGTCAATGTGGGATATCAAATTAAATTTTTTTATCTTTTTGAACAATTTCAAAAGTCCAACAGAGGCCATTAAACTTTTGCTTCAAAAATAGTGAACATTAGCAATATTAGCAATCAAATATGTTGTCTTTTTTCTGGTTGTTTTTTGAAGACTAGAACATGGCCAAAAAGTGGTTACAAATGGCTGACTCACTGTACACTCAGACGTGCCCTACATTGCTCTACTACTAAGCTCATGCTCTTCTTCTTAGCCATGGCAATGCCTTGGGCAACACACAACACAGATGCAGCCCTAAGAATAGAGAAGGGATTGATGGATGTAGAATAGGAGGAAGGGAGCTTGGTAATTGAGTAAGTGCCCTTCTGGATGCGGAAGCCTGAATAAAAAGTATTTTTTTATAAAAAGCCTTTCTTAGGATCATTTCACTCAAAAGTACATAAAAGCTCTTTCAAAGTTTCTCTGTGTTCTTTGCCCTCAACTGAAATAGTCCCTGCGGAGAATGCAGAAATGCACAAACACTCACGCACTCTCCCCTGAAAGACGAGGATAAAAGGGTTGACCCTACAAATACAAACTTACATGCATGTGCACAAATACACAAATACACAAAGACACACACACACACAGCAACACAAATGCTCATGAAAAATAGAAGGCATTCCATTCAGGCAATTTTTTCAGCTCTGCATTTTAACCCAAGATTATTAATAATGCTCTCGTGGAAACCACCATTTTGCACTGAAAGGTTTAAAGTGTACGAGCAAGCAAACAAACTTTTTATTTTTGTTGCACCCAGCAGCAGAGATGAAGGTGAGAGGGGAAATGCATGATTTCACACAGGAGAGACTTTTGTCACTCAGCTTTAGAGGAGCATGAGGGCAGAGAGTGGGCAAACAGCAGCTGCTGTAACCTGGAGATGAACCTGCAGCATGATGTAAAACACAAAAGGGCAATGTCAGTGTTAACTAAACAATCTGACAGACATAAGTCATTCATTTAAGGCTCCATGTTGGGTCATGGGTACAGATAATTTTTAATATAAGTTAATCTATCTGTGATTTTTTGTTTAAATGAATAATTTAAAGGTGCCCTGTGTAGCTTTTGACCAATAGTAGCCCTGTGGACCCCTGATCGACAGGAGTCAGAACGCTGGTTCCAAATCGCATACTTTTTCTTTATGTATTCAGTATGTATTACAGCTTTGTGTAATTGGGGCATTCTGCTTCTTCATAACGTTGAACATTGAACATCCTGCTCATATATACTGTGCTAAGTGTTGTGTGTTAGAATAGGCAGAAAGCATGCTGGCCTGCAAATCCAACCGGATACAGAAGGACATGCTGTTTTTTTTTTAGCATACTGCACTCGACGTACAATGTATTGGGACATACTAAATCTTTTTCTGAAATACTAAATAGGATATTATGTTAGTATTGGTATTAGTTATTTTACAGCAAAGGCAGAGGAGAAGGCTGTGATTGGAAACATGAGTGTAAAACAGTGCCAATTAAAAAGAAAAAGGTTTTAAATTGGCTTTGCAAAATTTGAGAAAAAAAGAAATGCATTAAACAGTTTGCTAGACCTAAAGATTGCATAAAACGTGTTTTGGTACGTCAAAATAAATGTAAACATATGTTTGTTTGGGCAATGTGATTTAAAACAAGGTGACAAAATAAAAAATCCATGAACCTAAATAATTCATACTGTAGGGATCAAAAACTGGCAATGAACATCTGCTAAGATTTGTACTATTCTTTCTTTTATCGTAGTTTCTGATTTAAATCATAACCTTGTCACTTGTGCGGAGATATTTGGCTTCTTTTATATTGTCTTTATTTTAAGCTGGAGTGCTGAGCTTTTGTCTCTTCCCCTCTAGCACTGTTAATAATTACACAACCGCTGTTGACTCATAATAACGCTGCTTCGCTGTGGTCTCTCCCTCCTTCCTGCCTATCAAGGTATTGGGTATTACAGGTAGACTGACATTCCGCGTACCCAAACAGAGAGCCGCTGCACAGCTACACTGTGAAGAGCTGTAAGGAAGTAAGCAAGGTTGGTTGATGGCACTTTGTGTAACAGCCTTGTTGTGGAGTTAATAAACTACTCATTCTGAGTACAAAAAAGCTTTATCGGCACCCAATGTTGCCGCAGACAACACAACTCCGGCATACTGACAAATACAGACAGCTTTCCCTTGCTTAATCAGCATTGTGTGAACTTGTTTGGCAAGGACTAGAATGTAACGGACATTCTGAACTCTTGCTTTAGTTTTGAAATGGAAATTAGTCAAAAACATGTCTGCATTCAACAAGTATTTCAAACACAGCATTTCTTTGGCAATGCGACATGTCCCTCAAAGTGTATCACACCAAGTATCTCAACGATAGTGCATGTGTGTCTAAGTTGACTCACTCACTCATACACTGAGTGACAACTGTATCTGAGTCATGTACAGTCCACACTTCCTCTGACCCCCACTGCGACCAAATATGCACACAGCGTGTCACCACACAGGTGACACTGCCAAACACCCCCCCCCCCCCCCCCCCCCCCCCCGAAACGTGAAACAATGAATGTCAACACTTCTTCCCCTCTTGCCCTCCTCCTCTGTGCTTGTCCTGCTGCCAGCCCGCTGTGGCATACCGCCTGCACGTGTCCATTTACCTGCCCATGTCCATTAACCTGGCCGTGCCCCATCCTGGGATTGTCAGTGTCACTGCATTATGCCATGTGTTCAAACTCTCTCCATGATGTGTCCTTCCGGGGAGTAGATGGAGTAACACAAGGTGACTGTTGATATTAGGATGTAGCATTTGCTACGCTGTGGTGCCACCCTCATTGGTATTTCATGTAGAGTGCCGTCGCATTCGTCACGTTTCATAAACTTCCTTATTATTCACTGGCGGGGAGTAATTTTGTTCTGCCGCTCGCAGTTGTGAAAGTGAGATAGCAGGGGAGAGGGAGGGATGACACTCCGAAATCCTTCTAATAATCATTTCCTCTCTCTCATACATGAACTTGTTTATCAGATGAGCAGGTGGTTGAGTGCCACTCACCTCCCACCACAGCCCAAACACAGGCTCACTTCTGTGAATCCTAGGGGTGATCATCTGTGAATCCCCACCCAGTTGCAGCACCGCCACCCAGGGTCTCAGGATAATCAGCGGCCTTTCTGTCGCTTAGGCAAACAGAGTTGTCAGAGGAGTGACACATACAGTCACGCCTAAGGGAAACGTGGATTTGCAGAGGAAAGTAATTCATCAGTGGATTCATGAACCAAGCAGTATCCCTTAAGTCCAGTGGTGCTCTGAAAGCCAAAAGGAGCCAAGGATTTGCTCCCGCCGATGCTTATGACACCGATGAATTGCTTAAGTGCACACCATATGCAGCAGGCAGCTCTCCATGCACACGTCCTTGTATATCTTTGTTTAGTTGCCGAACGTGCCCATAAAGCCCAGCATAGCAGTGAGGGTTTTACGCCAAGCAGGTGGCCATGTTGTACTCAGCCAGAACGCATAAAAAACAGCCTGCCCCCGGCAGCTGCCTGGTCATAAAACACATTTATACCATGATGTCTGTGCCCGTCCCTAAAGTGTGCTTCAGGCTATGGGGCCAGAAAAGTGGAACCTGGTATATGAGATGAACCAGAGTCAACTCTAAAGCAGAAAGACAACAAACTTTGACCTTTATAGCAGAAAGACCTTTCCTGTTAGACTTGAAGCTGAGACAATTCTCTCCATATACAGTTCTATACAGTAAAGTATATAAGTCTACAGTAAGAAAAACTAGTCTTCAAACTTTCAGTGTGACTTTTCTCTTACCCTTCCTCTATTTTCAAAGAGTTTCTTTGTTCCTGGACCCTGGGCCTCCTCCTTTTCTTACTTTGTTCTACAGTAAAGTGCCAGTGAAGTTGTCCCTAA
>NC_045742.1:11763752-11765281 GCF_008692095.1 Etheostoma spectabile
GCGCTGAAGCATTAAGTCTGCCACAAGGTGGACTGGCGTATTAATGGAGTCCGGTTAGAGTGGCTGACCTGTGAAGCAGTACGGTCAGCTGCTAGGTGAGTACGCCTCAGCTGTAAATCCCAAACAGGCATCCCCTGTCTCTCCCTCTTTCTCTTCTCCGTCACGCCTATCAGCCAACACTTCCCCTCTGTTCCGCAGCCCCCGCACTGCCGCTAACAGAATGTCAAGTCAAGCTTTGTTACCGAGGGCCGACATCAACAGGGTTTGATGCTTGAGGTTAAGGTTGTAATTGCCACTGTTTTCCCCTTCCTTTCAGCCCAACAAATAAGAAATAAAAGGATAATTTTAGTTTTGAGGATTACATTTGTGTTCCCAGGCGGAGTTAAGATGTCTCCGTGTCAGATTTATGACCAACATGAAGCTGGTGACTAATGTTATAGCCCGCTGGGATCCTGTGATCTCTCTGTACCTTAGATTTGTGGCCCTGTGAGTTTTTAACCTTTAAACAGACAGTATTTATGGTGAGTTAATTTTAGGTTGAATAAAATATCCTGTACTGCACAATGACATTATTATACTTTACTGATTAATGCACAGTAAATGTTTTATTTTTGTAAATTGCTATATAAATAAAGTGTTACCTCTAAATTGGTTTGGGCTAATTAAATAGCTTTCTTTAGTTCCCTCTTTAGTAAAAGTGTTTGTATAGAGGCAAAGTGATCACACAGACATGAGTGTAAATATGTAGTTTGTATTTCCGTCACGGTCTTTTCCTGACAGACAGTCTCAGGTCACCTCTATACATGTTATGTATCAGTCCCCGTGCCCATGTCTAAACCCACCTTGCAGAATTTCCTTTCAATAATGTATAAAAGAGGGCACAGACTTTGCATGTATTGTCAGTCCGAGGACATGATCCCTGACATCTGGAGCCTGCACAGAGCTCATACTGAATGATAATGGTCTCTTCCCCCATTTGATGAATTATTAAATTCAAATTGTTTTGCAAACAAAACATATTTGTTAACACAATGAAATCTGGGGTGAAAGCTGGAGCTTTATCAATATTTAATTTTCACTGTAGACAACTATATAGCCTTTGGCCAGTTTCTGGTGCATAATTAATGAAAGGGCACTAGAACTAACAATACATATAAAACAACTGCTGCTGTCATATCCGCATAGGTTTTAACAATAAAAACAGCAGTTGCTACTTTGATACCGTGCTCTAGCATTTACATTTGACACCTGCTGATTACTTGAGATTAACAAAAAAACATATAGTTTAAAAAAAAAAAATAATAATTCCGGAAAGTGTAATAATGCTCCACTGAGGAATTAATATTCATGGCCCCATTGTCATCATTTACTCTAAACCGTCTATTGTTCTATTATTAATCTTATGGTGATCTCTCCATATTTAGGCTTTTTGATTGATTGGCTATCAATGTCAGAGTGCAGCTATGAAGATATGCCTGTGATTGGACTGATTAACATTTGATTTCCTGTTAAACCCCCCCCCCCCTTTT
>NC_045742.1:11765291-11775504 GCF_008692095.1 Etheostoma spectabile
TTTGCTCTCTTTCCTTCTGCCTCTGGCATCAGGCTGAGGGAATGGGAAGTTGGCACAGTGAATATCAAGTGGCTGATTGGGGCTGTCACTGAGGACCCGGTTGGACCCTGGTTGCCAGATGTGCTTGTCCATTGTTGTCAGCAGCAGGATTTGTCTCTTGGGTTTGTCTGGGTGGACAGACGGTGCAGAGGAGGTTGCCGAGGAGATTGCTGTCCCTCACTAGGGCCTGCCACTCATACTGTCTTTTTCTCTATTCATCACTGTCAGTAGACTGCTGATGCTGGTGCCTGATGACTATACCAATCCTATGGTGGCATCTCTCATACCACGTGTTCCACCTGAAGTAAATCTGCCATACCACATACCACAAGTTTTTTGTAAGGATACCACAAATATTGGCTCAGTTTGCTGTGGATAGTATGGTGTGTCCCTTATGTGTATATCCCCAAGGTGCACTAAGGTCGATAAATGCATACAGCTCAGGAATTAAAAGGAGGGATGTTTTTTACGTGCTATTGATTGTGTTTGTTGCAGATTGCTATTCAAATGTGGCGCAGTGTGAGAGACATACATAATAAGATTCAGTAGTAAGAGGGTGAAGGTTAGAGCCTTGATGTGTTTTTTTTTCCACTTCATTTTGTCCTATAACTCTGCTTTACCTGTGGGTAATGAATAAAAGCTGCCCTGTTATGAAGTGAGGAGGAGCAGTTTGCTGCTGCATTTGAGGGGCACCTTCCTACCTTCCTACATTTGTGTGTTTCAGGCCTTGGAGAGCTCATTTAAACCCTACTTTATTGTTTCCAGCAGCACCACTCTGGAGCACTGAGGTGGTGCTTGTTGCTATGGAGGACACAAGAAAGTGACGTGGTTGTGCAGACAGGGTATGGAGAGGGAATATGTGTGTGCAGTATCAAGGAGTGTGTGGAGTCAGTGTGTTTATGTTTGGTGAAGGTGTCTGTGTTAAGTGTTTGCTCTGTGTGTTAAATCATCTCTGCACCAAGGTTTGTGCATTGTGTGTGCGTTGTGTGTGTTTTGAGGCAGCCAGCAGAGCGGGGGGGAACATCTGCACGCAGTGGCACAGGCCTTCTGCCTTTACACACGGCTCCTGCCGAGCAACGCTTCACGGCCTAGCAGGCTGTGACCTCCCAGAGGCTCCAGGGGAGCTCTTCCTCTTAAAAGCCAGCTGTGCCTCATACTTTCTGCCCGCCAAATATTCCACAGTCCAGCTGTTCACCTGAGAAGCATGGAGCACAGCCCTCTCACTTCCTTCCTTTTATATTTTTGAAGAGCAATTGTGCAGGTTTAAGAAAGCACGGAGTATAGCACCTGTAATGCCCTTGCTGTCATTGCCAAAAGAACAAAGTTAACCTTACTTTGTGTTCAAAGCTGTACAGTTTGGGTTCTTCAGATATATTTTCACATTTCTCTTAATACGGTACAATATGTAGAATATTTTGTGTTCTTACTCTTTTAGCAGTGCAAGACCTCGGTTTAATATTCAAATGTTCAATCACTCTGTCTAGACTTAGACAGTTGAGTCCACTATAAAACTCTTTAACTGTTTTTCTATTAAATGTTGATCTCTTTGAGATTTAAATACAAATACATCATCTTTAAAAAGGCATTCCATATTCTTAATCAGATGGATGTGTTTGTGCATGTGGAGACGCTAAGTGAATAACGAGTGATGGTTTTAGAGCATGCCAGGTAACACTTTGATGTACTTCAGAGCCACATTAAAAAAATGGAGCAATAACATTTAGATACAGATAACAAAAAGAAACAGAGTCTCAGTAATACCAGAAGTACAATTTCCTGAAGGTCCTCTTGTTATTGTAGAAAGTGTCTTGACTGAATCATCTTACTCGTGTCCTTCAGTCACTGTGTTGGTGTCTCACTTCAGTGAATAGAGCTAATTTTCACGATTGATTTTTTACAGCACAGGAGGATTGCATGATATGGTCTGCTGTGAACATGTTACGGTGTCCTGTAAATAATCCATCAAGGCTTTTAACGATGCCAATCAATTTGATGATGTGAATAAATGTGATGAATGAGACATATTTGGAGTCGAAAAGCATTTCAAATATGCAGTTGATTGACAGCTATTTATTGACGTGGGTTTATTGGGGAGGTTCACAGGGTCGTTTATTTTGTTTTCAAAAAAATAGTAATACTAACAGCTGAAACCATGATGAGATACCCACCTTCTAATATAAGACATAAATCTTCCATTTGGACCACCGCCATGAGGAACAAGTTCATGTACAGGCCTGATATATGTCTACAGCCAAGCAATTATAGACCCAATCGGAAAAATAGACAACGTGCTTCTAGATTGACTACTGTGTTGACAAACAGTACAGAACTTCCCGTATTTACCGCAAACTGGGTTGCAAAGGGCATTCAAACATTAAAGAAAACCTTATTGTTCCAAAATTGATGTGTTCCTTACTCCCAATGTTTATGATTACTATTACTCGATACTGGAGAATATTGGCCTGATGCATATACTGCATAAATGCATAAAACAATTGTCCTTTTACAGGCATATAAGTCCTTTCTCTTTCTTATTCCATAATAGAAGCTTATTAGGATGGAGAAGTGTGTCCAAATGCTCAGTTAGAAATTAAGCAGTGTAATGAAGCAAGACTGAGGTTACTAAGAATTTGAGGTTAGCAGTCACCTAATCAGTCAGCTCGACCGTAACGCCTCACTTTCATCTCAGAGTAAAGGGACACTGAAAGAGTAAGTGAGAGAATAACCATCCCAGTTATCCATGAGATGGCAAGATACAGTACCAGTTTCAACCTCACAGTGATTGATGACTGACATGGCAATGATATAGCGGGTGCCCCCATCCCTGTCCTATAATTTATGAGCAAGCTTGTTTAATTTGTCTGTGGCTTAATTTGGCCTGTACATAAATGACGTATGAACATGTTCAGCAATCGATTGCTTATACTTTCTACTAGCAGTGGTTGACTAAGACTAACACGTCCTTTGGCATTGACACCTTCACTGTCATCTGTCCAATCTACATGACCTGGCAATTAAGCTAAAAAGTGAAAATGGCACCTTCCCAATGCAATTTTAATGAGCACCATGTTGAGTTGGGGAATCTGTTCATGAGGAATTGTTAATGGGCTCTTTCTGATTCTGAGCACTGAGGCAGATATGGTAAATGCACTTGAACTGAAGGCTCGCAATAATTGGTCCACAGTCCGTAGAACCAAGCCTACAGTAATTCTGGTCCTTCAGTATCAGTCACAGTTATGCTGTGAATTTCACAGGGTAACCCACTTTTACAGGTCTGTTGCAGTATAACCTTTAATGAAGTACAAATGCTTTGGGCACTCGTCCTTCTTGACCTATGCAACTGAAAACACAATGCAAGTGCCCAAGCAGTGATCCCATTTGGTATTGGTTAAATGTTCAATGGCGTGGCTGTGGTCCAGTGGTAGAGTGGTAGAGCTTGCCAATTGGAAGGTTGGTGGTTTGAACCCCGGCCCTGCAGTCCCATGTCAAAGTGTCCTTGGGCAAGACACTGAACCCTAAGTTGCTCCCGATGCTGTGTAAATGTGTGTGTGAGTGTTTATCTGATGAGCAGACAGTATATGAACTACAAAAGCGCTATATAAGAACAGTCCATTTTACATTCACAATGTGATAATAATTTTTATTATAATGATATTAACAACATTGCAATTGTAATAACATAATAAGCCATGACTACATACAGCAGGAACAAGCATGGTTGAAAACAAAAGTAACGCTGTTGCCGTAAGTGGTGTCAACAATAACTCGCAAAGATAAAAAGCTCAGTTGCTACATCACACAACACCACAAACGTCATCATCGTCAAGTAACAAAATGGATTGCCAGACAAGATGTCAGAATCTGTCTGAATCCCTTCAGCAGGTGAAACTTGATCACATTGTGCATTCACTTTGTGGTAAATAACCAGAGCTTCCAGTCATAATGTCGGGATAAAAAGAAAAAAAAAGTTTTGCAAGTTGGGAAAAGTCAAGGCAAACCGCCCAATCAGTTACAGAGAGCATCAAATAATGAAAGGAGCAAAACAAAAACAAACAAAAAAACTTCAATAAGACTAGTTTGTGGAAGCCAATGGAGATCCAATTAGGAATTAAATTATAAAGAATAATCCCCAGCCAGACGCCTGTTTAATCCAAACCAGTCTGTTTGAAGCTAAATTTAGTTCAAAGCTGGGGTCTTATTTTAGTGTCATGGCATCAGTGACTCTAAATCCATCATGTATGACACACAGACACTAGCTTTATATATTAAAAATCTTATGAACAGTATATGTTGTAGCTTATAAGGTAGAGTGGGTCGTTAATTGCTGGGTTGGTGGTTCAATCCCCGGCTCCTCTTGTGCACATGTCATTTTTCGAGAAAAAAAGATCCATCCATCCATCTTCATCCGCTTATCCGGTATTGTGTCGCAGGGGGAGCAGCTCCAGCAAGAGACCCCAAACTTCCCTTTCCAAAGCTACATCAACCAGCTCCAACTGGGGGATCCCGAGGCATTCCCAGGCCAGGTTGGAGATATAATCTCTCCACCTAGTCCTGGGTCTTCCCCGAGGCCTCCTCCCAGCTGGATGTGCCTGGAACACCTCCCTAGGGAGGCTCCCAGGAGGCATCCTTACCAGATGCCCGAACCACCTCAACTGGCTCCTTTTGGTGCGAAAGAGCAGCGGCTCTACGCTGAGCTCCTCTCGGATGTTTGAGCTTCTTACCCTATCTCTAAGAAGATATTTTATTTAATAACATTTGAAAAACCTCTATAAACTGAACACATAAGAACAGTACTAACTATGTAAATTATTAACAACATACCTAAGTAAAATAAGGAGCTTAAACCGCAACTTGCGATGTGATCTTGTGATCTGGACAGGAAGGAAAACTCTGGGAGTTGAAAGGGGTGTGTTGCGATTCTGCCTTCTCACAGCGCAACATAAGTTTGTGGATCTGAGTGTCGCGATTCCGTTTTTACATCGCATATCGTTACAGCCCTGATGAGTATCTATAATTGATTTTTTATAAAAGGTATGTTTTCCTCGATAACCTTAATATCCCTGCCATAGTGAGCTGGGGGCTTTGCATTGTTGCCACACTTGGAAGTTGTTGAGGCTGCCATTGTATGTAGAGGCTCACTAATAGCCCCCAGTGGGACATCATTCCTATTCCACTCATGATGAAGACATACTCTATCTCTCTCTGTCTGTGTGTTTCTGTCTCTTTCAAATTTTCACTTCTCTCTCTCTCTCACAGACTTGATATTTTTCTCTTGGCTCTTCTCTGCTCTGCCTGTGGGCCTGTGAAATGTCTCTGTCTGAGGAGAAAGCCCCATCGTCCCTCTGGAAGCCATTAGAGAACCTTTCTGAATATGTGCTGAAAGGGCGCTTTTTCAGGGGTGGGGACAGAGTGGGCGGGTAGTTAAGGGGGACTATTGTGCAATGCTAACAATTGCCTCAGATGCTCTTGTGAACCACCTATGGATGTAAGATATCCATTTGTCTTTTCAGAGCACCGTTTTATTTTGTGCCACTCTCGTTTCTTTTTTTGAGTTGCTGCTGATGGTGCTGAGTGACACTTGTTTGAAAGGCTGTATAGGCGTTTTTCTTTCCATAAGAGTAAAGTTGTATTGCTTCAAAATATTGTTAAAATTGCTGGCCTTTTCCCAGTATCTTCCTTTCTATCTGCTTTTTTCTGCCTTTACTTCTAACTTTTCTTTTGGAGAAGGCAGTACGTGTAACTTGGGGCACAAACATAAAGAGTGCATTGTGTTGGTAAGTGCTTCTCAATATAAGTGCATTTTTGAAAGGGGGTAGATGCGACAGGGCTCAATTTTCACGTCTTTTATGCATTCTGTCCCCATTAAATAAATATCACATATTTTAAAAGCTTGCATGTAAAATTGAGCCATGGTTAAATATTCAACATGCTCTTGAAGAGATTGTGGCCAGGATGTACTAAGTGCACCACTTTACTTGTGGCATCTAGCCCTAAATCTGATTGGTTTGACTATGTACTACTGGTAAGCCTGTGGCGGTTTGTGTCTGTATACATACACAGAGGCGCTTTTAGCAACATCAGCCTACCCGGGGATTTTTCCCCCTCTTGATGATCTGTGCTCTGTGGTAACAAGATATTATCACAAACAGCTGTGAATACAGGCTTTAAAATGAGTGACTGAAAGACGAAGATGGTGGCGGTTGCCCTATGCTTCTTTAGCTCATTAATTGTGGAGAGGGCAACTGTTTTGAGTTCTACCTGATGGTTTGGGCTGCAGGCCTGCCAGGGTCAGAAGAGAGCTCCAGTGCTCATGAATCATGCTGCTGGGAATAGGAGCCCAGCTGAGGTCCACAGGAGGGGGGCTAAGCATTGCCACAAAGGCATCATCCACAGCAGAGGCACTTTCGAGGTTCTGCAGGCTCAAACAATCAATCAGAGACCATTTTATCATAATTACACCCAGGGAGTCATGGCGCTGTGCTGTCCACACCTTGCAGCACATGCCCCTTTCCTCCATCCCTCCCTCCACCTTTTTTGTCAAGCAGTTAGTCTGACAGTCATTTCTATACCCTCCAGCACCTCGATCAACACCTTCCTACCTCTTCAGTCTCATTTATCTGTGATCGTCCATTTGCTCTCCATTTTGATCCCACTGCCAGTATTCTCTGTTGCTGGATGCAGACTTTGCTCACAAATTTAGTACATGTGCACACTTATAGACAAATGAATATACACTGTGTTGCAGATTGCGGTGAGAGGATAGAAGGAAGGTGGACCGATGGCGTATGTGGGGGAGAGAGAGGGGTATGTAGGGCATAGTGTGTGGATAAAGTAATGATTTCTCCTTCACACCTCCCCTTGCTAATTAGTGCAGGCTGCCTGCTGCCTTGAAGGGGGTGGTGTCTAGGGAGCCCTGCTATTTGTCTTGAAGAATTACCGACAAGGAATTCACGTCACTCCTTAATCCCAGAGATACAGGACCAAATTCAGCATTTACCTGACTGCAGCCACCTGCCAATTTGATTTAATGATTGTAAAAATAATTTTTAGTATCCACTCCTCTCTGCAGCCATGCAACTGGGATGTGGCATAAGCGGCAGCCCACTTCACCTCTTCCCCTAGGAGTCTCTTGGTGCAGACTATTTGTGTCTCCATGCCGCAGCCTCCTTACACACAGATGCGTCCACAATATTCCCCCATCATCTCTTATTTGTTCCCTCACTATCTCTCCACACAATTGTTATTTCTCCACCGCCATGCATTTGGAGAGCTGTCAGCACACTGGTGACATCACTTAGCCCTGTGTTTTACCAGACTGATAGCAACATTGTGTAAATATGACATACATTTCAGGGAATAGAAATCTATGTATTAACCTCTGCCATATCTCAAGCCAACGGGGCCACATAGAAACAGGTTTTCAGATGTTTAACTTTTAAATGTGTTTTACTATTATAGTTTTGTTGAAATAAATTCCCATAAAAGGAAAAGATATCAAGAAAAAGTTTAGGTTATGCTGCTGAAGCAAGGAAAACCCGAGGTGGGTGTGTATCAGCTTAAAGATATATGTGATAGGTGTTTGTGTGGATATCCCATTAACATTATTTAGCCTGAGGTGGATCTCATCTCCATAGCAGCTGCATCTGACAAGCCTGCCATGGCACGACAAAGAAGCCAATCATTAATGTCAGCTAGAAGAAAAAAGTATTATGTTTCCCTGGAAGTAGTTCTCAGTAATGATGTCCATTTCCGTGCATTCTGTACTTTTCCCTACTGGGCTAATAAGATGAAACTTTAATGATCTCACTGTGTATGTTGTTTTCTTGCATTTCCACATAGTGATTTGACACAGCAAAGAAAAATGTAATTTGGAGAAGAAAGTAGAGGTTTGATACAAATACAAAACAATAACAATGTCTGTCCGTGGAATATGTACAAATGGGAGCACTTTCTTAATTTCTTCAATGTATGTATTCCCTGTATACTATTCCTATAAGGATTTAGAAGATACTTTTTAATGTTTAGTAACTTTACAATACAGAAGAATGTATTGATATATACTTATATCTTAAAAAATCTAACCTCCAGAGTCACGTGATCGGCTCAACAGATATGGCGGCCTAAGGTATAGCTCCTGGCCCAAATTTGCCAAATAGTTGTGTTGTACATTTCCAACTCTGATATTGATCACTTTGTGCTTGATACAGTCATTTAAAGCAGAATGGCAAACAAGAACAAAACTCAACGCGGCGATACAGATGCCATTGCAGAGGCATTACTGGAGAAACAGAATAGCTACCTTGAACCAGGTTTTTCTGGTGGGGATCGACAACAATGAGAAGCTAACTGCTATACATGTTCAGCTAGCATCTCTGACTGCGAGCCTTAGCTCTATCAGACCTGAAAAAAAACTACAGTGGAAAACAACTCAAGTATTCTTGACAGCCAAGGCCACGCTTTTCAATAACTAGAGGTGAAGCTATCAGATATGGGGAACAGATAGCGAAGATGCAAACATTCGCATCGTCGGGCTGAAAGAGGGGTTAGAAGGGGCTCTCGCGTTCCCTGCCTAAGTGGCTCCAGAAACTTTCAGATGTACAGATCGAGATTATGAGAACCCACAGGATCTACAGCGATAGCCCAAAGAAGAACACCACTACACAATCATGCTACACAACCAGGCAGGCAATCCTACAATCTCCACCCATGGTCGGGGGTAGAAATATTTGCCTTTCCCCGGACTACATCAACTTTACGGTCAAGCAGCGCCAAACCGTCTATCAAACCATGGACTCAGCACGGGTCGAGGGTCTGGATTTTTTCCTGCTTTACCCGGCAACACTGAGGTTTTAGGATGGTTCCCAGTACAGAGCTTTCATCTACGCTAAGGATGCTGAAAACTACGTGGGGCCGGCTGCTCCCCGTCCTCTTGTGGCCACGGGAGATGGCCGGTAAGGCTGCACGATTATGGCCAAAATGATAATCACAATTATTTTGATCAATATTGTGGTCACGATTATTTTCACGATTATTTGTGGATTTTAACCAAAACAAATTTTATTGTCACATAGGCTGTTTATAACTGCTTTCACATCCATATTATGTTACATTCTTCTTATGTTGAAGTTGTATGTTGTCCTTCACTTGTTTTCAACAATAACTGATTAAAAGAGCTAGGGAGAGAGAGGGAGTGTGATGGACCTGTCCTGAGTGACACCAATAAGCATTCAAGTGTTCAATGTGGAGCAACTTTAAATGCCTTAGGTTATGCTCCATAGGTTAGTTAGGACACTACTAGGATAGAGTCTCCTTTCCAGTGGGCTTGCTTTTTGTGCTTTTTATTTCCTGTTATTGTAAGAAATGTGTTTATTTTAAAGTCAATTTAGTGGAATCAGTTGAGGTTGCAACCAGGAAACGGCTGTTCCTTTTCGCTGCCCCGTGTCAAATCTTGATCACAGACGTATTTTTAGTGTTAGCCT
This sequence comes from Etheostoma spectabile, assembly GCF_008692095.1. Taxonomy (NCBI): domain Eukaryota; kingdom Metazoa; phylum Chordata; class Actinopteri; order Perciformes; family Percidae; genus Etheostoma; species Etheostoma spectabile. Next base: position 11,774,810 of record NC_045742.1, read on the forward strand.
TATGGCTATGTTTTTGCCCCCCCCCCCCTTTCCTTGTGTCCTTTTTCGTCTTTGTGTGGTGAGGGACTTATCTTTGAATGTACTATTGTTAGGATTTAGCGAAGTGAGAGGCAGTAGCATGTTGCTTTTTCACATCTACTGTTTAGAACACAGCTTTTTTGATAATCGGGTTTTCTCAGGTAAACATTAATGCTTTTCCAGATTTTAGTGTTACACCCAATGGCATTGTCTGATCATAAAGGGGTCTTCTGCATCACCAACCTAGACTGACTGTCTCAACGTGCTGCTGGAAGGCGCTTTAACTTACTTTACTGAAAAATGAATCCTACATCACTCAGTTTATAGCAGAGTTTTCAGATCTGCTATCTGCAGATCAGCTCTGTAAAAGACCCCAGGATATTGTAGGACGCAATAAAAGGTTTTATAAACCTTGAAGCCGAATTAATCAGATTAGACTCATTGTTGCAAACACATTTTACTGACCAAATAGCTTTAGAACGATCATTAGTCAAGAAAGAGATAAACAACATTCTGAAACATAAGTCTGAATTTCTAATTCAGAGCAAAACAGCGCTATTACTTTCAGGGTGCTAGGCTTAGTCAATTTCTAGCTATTACATTAAGGTCCAGTGATTATTTTGCAGATATTCCAGCTAATAAATCCTCAGATGGTAATATTAGAACTGACCCTGTCA
>NC_045742.1:11775514-11788542 GCF_008692095.1 Etheostoma spectabile
ATAAATCCTTTCAGACATTTTATTCCCATCTGTATGAATCTGAGGTTACTTTGAATAAATCTCATTGTGACAGCTGGTTGAATCAGCTTGACTTGCCTCAGTTACCAGCAGAGGAATCAGCTAGCTGGACAAATTGATTACTGTTGAGGAATTAGAATGGGCAGTACAGAGTATGCAAAAAGGAAATTCACCGGGCTTTGATGGGATTCCCCCTGAACTCTATGTACATTTTTGGGAACAGTTGGGGACTTTCCTTCTTGACATGATTATTTCTCTATTGAAATGGGTGAATTCTCAAGAGATGTTAACACAGCCTTAATTTCCTTACTCTTGAAAAGGATCCTACAGAGTGTTCTAGCTATCGGCCTCTGAGCCTGCTTAACGCTGATATAAAAATCTTTGCAAAGCTCCTAGCCTGTTGTCTGGAGTCTCATGTGACAAAATTACTGAACTCCGATCAAACAGGATTCATAAAAACGAGATTAGCAGCACATAATGTTGATGCAGCTGAGGACAGTAAAACCCTAATGTCACTTATTTCTCTTGACACAATGAAAGCCTTTGACAGACTTGAGTGGCCATTGTTATGGTCAGTCTTAGAGGTGATGGGCTTTGGTAACACTTTTATTGGTATGATTAACATTTTGTATTCTAATTGCTCAGATCGATTCTTAACCGGACGCACCTCCTCCTCTTTATTTCCAGTTTCTTTATCCTCCCGCCAAGGTTGCCCCTTGAAAAACGTACTGTCATATAGCTTGTAACTGGCACACCTTTTCCCCTTTATTCAATAAGACAGCACTCCTGATTGGTGGGAGGCCAATAACAGCCCCACAATGGGAACAAACGGGGCTTCATTGTCTAAGAGACATTTTAAGCAAGGTTGGCTTATTACCTTTTTCTGACTTACAGAACGCATTCAATCTACCACGTTCCTCTTTTTTCTTTTACCTTCAATTGAGATCAGCACTCAAGGCATATGGTGCCCCTTGGCAGAGGTCTTTGCCTTTACTGTGCAGCCTAAAAGCTGTAGTTTGGTATTTAGGCTTTATCAGTTCTTAGTGATATCTGGCCGCTCAGCCCTTTGCAATTGAGAGGATCTGGGCACGTGATTGCTCAGGACTGAGTATCAATCTCGACTGGCATGATGTACAGTATGGTGTAGCATTTCAGAAGTATCACCCAATCCAGACCATTAACAGATTCATTACAATTTCATTCATAGGACATATCTCACCCACGTGGAAATGCACCACATAATTAACAGCCCTTTGTACCTTCACATGATCTGGGAGTACTCTCCCGTTGGTTAGTTTTGGAACGGTATTACATCCAAAATTTCTGCCTTGTTTAACTCTACTGTGCCTGTAACTGTCAATGTCTTGATTCTGAATTATCTGTCAGTCTTTCAGAGCTAGAATTCAAAAACATGCTTTATTTGCTGGACTTACAGCTGCGAAGAAAATTATTGTAACCCGTAAAATGTAACTGTAACATGACCTGTCTATCCATGCATGGACCCTTTCCTTCTTGGATGTAGTGTTTGTGGAACTTTCTACGGCGCTCATTCATGGAGCACCAGGAAAGACTCTGGAGACTTGCATGAGCATTGTCTTGTGCTATAACTATGCTTTAACTTGCGCAGGTGTTTGGTCCCTTTTCTTGAGCCTGTCTGTGTATGTGTCTGTTTGTGCATATGTTGTTTTGTCTCACTCCCTCCCGTCTTTCCTCTCTATGTTTTTTAATTTATAATTAAACTGTATATAATTTCTAAATATATAAAACATAAAGAAAATGTGACCACAAAAAATCTAATCTAATTATTTCATATTTAATATGCTCCTATGAGCAATTCATTATATTGCTTGTGACTCAATGCTGTCCTCCTTTACTTGTTGTATCAAACATGTATTCTTTTGTAGCTACACAGAGTAAGTGATTTATTTTTCTGTGTTTATACACTACATTGCCAGATGAAAACTTCTGTAGCTAAAAGTAATTCAGTCTTATACAACCATGAAGGAAATGCTGTGAATGTTGTTGAAACAGTTTTAGAGTGTCTGTTGCTACAATTTTTAATAAAAGTAATTTTGTGGTGCTGGGGAAATATGTTGCATTATACTGGGAGGTGTTTGGAACATTTTGTTCACCCCATTTATATCAATAAAAAGGAACATTCAATGTTATAAATAACCTTTCAGCAATCCGATGCAACAATGCCAGAATAAACAGCCTCCAAAAAGACATTGAAGATGAATTAAAACATTTCCAAATACAGTTTTGACAATTTGACAATCATATTCATCTGTATATTCATCTGTTTATCATTATATATGTTCACCCTACATGTAAATAATAATGACCTGTACAATGTGCCATTTCATATTCATCTGTATATTCATCTGTACATATATACATTCTACCCACCTGTAAATACAATTGTTTATAGTGTACATATTACCAGTATTACTCTCTTCTTATTTTGTTCTATTTCCCATTTTTATTCTTTCTTTGTGTTGTCTTCTATCCTATTTATATTTAATGTTTTTGTTGTGCTGGTCTATCTTATCTTATCTTGACTGAATTAGTTTTAGCTAGGTATAGCTAATAATCTTGAAACTTTGTGTACTCTTTAGTATAATCTGATATTAACAGTTTTAGTCCCCAGCTTCAAGTTTCTGGGTGTCCACATCTCTAAGGACCTCTCTTGGACCTCAACACGTCTACCCTGATCCAGAAGGCTCACCCGCCTCTCTTCTTTCTGAAGAGAGTCAAGAAGGTCCATCTGTCTCCTCAGATCCTGGTGAACTTCTACCTCTGCACCATTGAGAGCATCCTCGACAACTGTGACACAGTTTGGTATGGCAACTGCTCTGCCTACAACCAAAACTTCACTGCAGAGTGTGGTGAAAACTACCCAATGCATCATAGGTTTCTTCCTCCCCTTCGTGGGGGCCATCCAGGGCAAGCAATGCAGCATCATCAAATAATTTTCTCACTTAACCACAGACTGTTCACCCCAATCCTCTTCGGGAGACATTACAGGTCTCGCCGCACCCAAACCAGCAGGTTTAGAGGTAGCTTCTTTCCTGCGGCTGTCACCCTACTGAACTCTGGCTCTGGATCCCAGTGATGACCAACCAACTAAGCCCCCAACCCCCCTATCTCACGCATAGTGTTCTATTTATTTTCTTACAAATGTACATACTGTAACTACACTTATACATAGCCATCTTCTACTGATCTTTATACTATTCATCCTGCACATCCACTTATTCTTAGTACTCTTATAATGTTACTGTTTCTGCACTACATTGGTACTGTTACTAAACTGCACATAGCTGTAAATACTGTACATATCTGTATATATGGTTCATACTGAATATCCATATTTATTCTGTTTTTAATACTGCATTTACCTATTTTATTGTTACTACTATTATGTTACTGCTACTACATTGCACAATCAATTGAATCTCTTGTACATATCTGCACATAATAATAATTAATAATTTAACTTGTATAATAAGTTATACTCTTTATTGATCCCCTATGGGGAAATTACAATTTACACTCTGTTGTTATTACACACTACACACAGGCCTGAAATACACACACAGGCTCAGGTCCTATACATGCACTAATGGAGAGATGTCAGAGTGAGTGGGCTGTGCCTGAACCAGCGCCCTGAGCGGTTGAGGGAGGTTAGGTGCCTTGCTCAAGAGCACCTTGGCAGTGCCCAGGAGGTGAAATGGCATCTCTCCAGCTACCAATCCACACTCCGTACTATGGTCCGTACAGGGACTTGAACCAGCAACCCTCCGGTCCTAACCCAACTCCCTATGGACTGAGCTACTGCTACCCCACATGCTGTTCATACATTGTTCATATTACACAGGCATATTTATTCTGCTCTTATAGGTATCTGCTAGTATACTGCACATATCTATATTTAATTTATATTACTTTAAACCGCTTTTTGAAAACCAACTGTATACTACTGTCTACACTGCACTATATTTCATGTCCTGTCTCTATTTGTATATCACATTGCAAACTGCATTTTGTTGTCTTTGTACTTGTACTTAAAGTTGAATCTAAATTTTAAGTTGTAAAGGGTATGCTCCTGGCTTGATTTATTTAGCTACTTCAGTCTGTCTAGTAGCTCTTTAAGTAACAGCAATGTCTTTCACAGTTGGCTTTCACAGTTGGTAGAGTGCTAATCAATCTTGAACACATTCAGTGGAATATTACACGCCAACATCAGGAATGTAACATACGGCAATACCAGGGGATTCTGTCACTGCCTGTGTAAAAAAATGGCACAGCTGCATTATAAACTCACTAGATTACCATTAACAAATTAGTAACATACTGTATGTCTTCCTAATATTGATTGACGCTTTCTAAATGGAAATAAAGGTCAATCTTGTTTTTTGTCTGTAAGGGTGTCAGCTTGGATTTAAAATGTCAGTACATGTAAATTACTGTAAAGTAGAATGTGTGTACAGGGGGCGGCCTCTAGTTCACCCAGTAAGAGCGTTTGCCCCATGTAGATTGAGTCCTGCAGCCGCCCGGGTTCACATCTGACCTGCAGCCCTTTGCTGTGAGTCATCCCCCATCTCTTTCCCCTTTCCTGTCTATCCACTGTCACTAATAGGGAAAAAGCCCCCCCCCCCCCCCCCCCCCCCCCCCCGGTTTGGCTATCTGGGGTGCTGAATGTCTGAATTTACATAGAACAGCTTGTTTTTTTCCTCCAATAAATCATGATACTTTGGTATAAATATCAGCCTATTAGAAGTAAGTGTAGTGATGTAGACAAAAATCAGAAGTGCCGGTACTCACTACTAGTAAGCACTAGTACTTTTTACCCTTCAGACCGGAGCTCGACGGTGGAGCCTTTATAAGATTTCCACTGTGGAGGGTGGTTTCACTTTTTTTGAGTTTTTAAGGCCCAAAAACGCCGTCGCCGTCTAAACGAAAGGCACATCTGATAAAATATTTTTAGGGTTTCACCCGCAAGTGTAAACAGGGCCTAAGTTGCAAAAAGTTTCCCTCTGCGTTTTGTGAAAGGCCACACTGTGCCAAGATAAGGGCGACATCATTTCCACAGAGAGCGTGCCATCAAGCAAATAACCCTTTGTAATGCAGAAGTGTATAAATGCCCCTGTGCTGGTGGCCCATACAATGGATGACACAGGCCTGGGCTAAGAGGCTTTGCCAAAGCGGTGGTTTACCAGTCTCACAGGTGTTAATGTGCGCTCTGTCTGCCACCCTCGCTGAGAAGATTGGGCACCACACTCACTTTGAACAGCCCAGTGTCTGGCACAAAAGTTATCACCTCCAGCCCATTCTACCATTTTTTCCTTTCTTGCTGCGAGAGCAGTAGATGCCGTGAGAGCTGTACACAACTCAATGATAGACATGGCAGGAGAGGTTGTAGGCAATCATCCCTGTGCCACACTGAATAAGTCCGTTAAACTGATGCTAAGCAAAGAGTGAGTAGAGTAATTTAATGTTTTTTCTCTCCTAAAGAGCCCCTATTATACTCCTTTTCAGCATCATATTTTTACTCTTGGGGTCTACCAGAATAGATTTACATGCTTTGATGTTCAAAAAGATACTGCTGTTTCTCATACTGCCCATTGCTGCAATGCCTAAACTTAAAACAGTCTAAGCTCTTGGCCTGCCTTCCCAAAAAGCCTGCTCTGATTGGTCAGCTGGCCCACTCTGTTGTGATTGGTCAACAAAATTTAAACAAGCCGCTGGGTGGGCTGTGCTTGAAGAATCCCCAAAAAAGCATAATAAGGGGAGAGGAGAGGATATTTGTTTCTGTGCCCATGGTAACAGTACAATGAACGATTATTTGGAGATCATCTTTAAAAAAGCAGAGCTGCTGGGAGGATTTATGGTCAAGCTGGGTACTGTGGAGTTTGTGATTGGGGGTTTAAATGGCATCCAAACATTTTTCTCTGGCCATATAACAAATCTCCTTCGCACAAAGTGGGGTAACACCCTGGGACAGCCTGTCATTATAGTACGTCTTTTTTATTGGTCTCTGAAATTAATGAATCACTTTTTTTGTATCTTTTTCAGGTAATACCATCACCTTGTGCCTTTTCTATCACTCTTTATCAGAGTGTATATTGCTTGTGGGCTTTTTCTTTATTGTGAAAATATGCTTCTAAACACTATTCACAATGCTAGCATCCTCTGGGCTGTAACCTGTCTTGTGTGCATAAAGTGTGATTTTGAAGAAAAGTGAAAGGCCCGGGTCTAGTCTAGAAGCAGCGCATGGCAAAAGGCTTTTTTTTGGAAACAGCAACAGCAATCTAAGATTCAGGCTTTTCTTTTCCTTCAAAAATATCTTCTTTTACTGTCAGAGCTCATACTGTTACCGACCGGAAAACCTTATTTTTTCTGAAACCATGGGCCTAGAGAATTGCATCACACTTACATCACACTTAGCTATGGACAGAGTGTCCAGTGTTTTTCTTTCTATTAATTGCAGTATTGTGGGAGAACAAAACAAGGGAGGAAATAATTTCCATGTCATGGTCTTTACAACATTAATTATCTTATTAGCAATTTGAGATAAATTATGTAAATGTTATGGTAATTATCATTCTATAATAAAATTAAATTTAAAAATAATTTAATGGAAATTGCCCTATTCTTATTTCATAGGCATATTCTCACATCCTTTGTATATGACAGCATATGAACTAGGGCTGTAACAATACATCCAATTTTTGACCCACGATTCAACACAAACCTTGATTTTTGGGGTGGGGGGGGGATTTTAATACACTATTTTTTGTGCCACGTGGCATCGTTTTGTCATTGATTACATCCCAGTTTGCACTTATTTATTGATATTGATTGATTTCAATGTTCCAACACCAAAGATTCTATTGTATCTTAAAATAATGTTTCCAAAATTGTTTCAGAGGTTCAATAACTCGTTGGAATGAGACGTAAGAATATTGGTAACAATTCCCTTCCCAACCTGTAGAGGGAACAAAGAGGAAAAGTGCTTTGGTACCTACTGTAAAGGTGCTGATTGACAAGTAGCTAATGCTAATGCTAATGTAATTCTTAGTGGGTAACGTAAGATTAGACACCGTCGAACACGTTCATTTATTTTTCCAGATTGTTTTGGCCACGGTTAACAACTCTGGGCTAACCCACAAATTCATCAGTACCGTTAACTGTATAAAAATACGACTAACCAAATGGTAATTTAGCTAGTTAGCACACCTCTGACTTCTGCCTCAGTCTCTTGGCGAAGACTTCAGTCGGAATGAGAGCTGACAACAGCTCCAGGGACACATCCACAGTCAGCTAGCAACCATACACTATCATTACTGCCCCGGGGACACATCCAGAGTCAGCCCCCAGCCAGCTAGCAACCATTCACTATCATTACAGCCTTGGTCAGCGGACACATCCATTCCACAGTCAGCCCCCAGCCAGCTAGCAACCATCCACTATCCTTACAGCCACAGCCACATCCACAGTCAGCCCCCAGCCAGTGAACAACCATCCCGGTCAGCACTTGACTCCAGTGCTAAGGACGCTAACAGCAGTTTACTGGACCATCGGGAAACAGGGGTGTGTTGCGATTCCGCCTTCTACCACCGCGGTGTAACGATTTCGGTTTTATTTTCTATATCGTCATAGCCCTAATATGAACCCGCTCTGCGGTTCCCACATTTATCTATGCGGTACATCTGAGTACATGTTAGGATGCTTATTTAAATTCTGTTAAGTCTCTCAGTGCTTTCCATGGATAGTGAACTTTAGTGGTGAAAGTGAAATCCCTCCTGTGTCTTAGTGGAATTGTGGGCCAGAGCGGACTGGATTTCAGCTCAATAGAAGCTGTAATTAGTTGTAATTTACGGGGCAACTCCTCCCCAGCGACCCTGCTGTGCCGAATCCCCTGGCCACACGGAATGATCATGTTTTCTTGCACAGTGCATGGCACTCAAATGAACCACAACACTGCCATAATGGCTTGCTCCCCACTGATTTGCCCACCTTGTGTAAGGTAGCTGAAAGTCACTTCCTGTGATGCTCAGTGGAGCGTACATGCAGCTATTTCCATCTATTAAGATGTGAAGGAGCAAGGGTGCCCAAAGCCACCGTAAACATATCAACAATAGAAGCAATTTGAATGCTTGGCAAAGGTGGTGGAAATGTGAAGATGTTACTGCTGATGTGTTGGCACCATAAGTGGCTGCAACTGATAATGTATTTTTAGATCTAATGATGCATTTGCATGTAATTCTCTGTGCTTGTTATTGTTCTGAAATCAGTCCAGATGCAATTTGAGCACATCAATTTAGACTCCAATGTTACTGAAGCAACTAATGGACTCTAAGGCAAAAATGAAAATTGCTTCCTAATGATCTTACTAAGCTTGATGGGTGAATCTAAATTGATTAGGGCACTAACATGAATGTAATATGGAATTAGCCTTTGAAAAGAGTGATCACATTTGTCTGGTACTTGCTGACCTTATTACATTCTAGCATTTTAGCGTCTTACAAATAATAGCCATTGCTTTGTACTGTATGCACTCCAGACCTGGTATTTCTCTTCCTCTTATTCTGTTGATGTTTTGGATGTTCTCATTTATATTTGTTGTCATGGCTGTAATGAACTTAACGTGGTAGGAATAGGACAGTAGAAGGCACATGAGTGTTTCTGTGGATAACAATAAAGTAATTTCCATGTTTCCACAGTCTTAAAAATTAAAAAAATTAAAAAACATTCTAACCAGGACATAAAATGAGAAACTGATGTAGTATACCGCATGCAAGAATGCATGTTCTGTACATATACTGTATATAGCTAAATCTAGTATTGAAGATTTTTTTAATCATTTAGCTAATACAAAGAACAAAACAAAATGAAAATTGTACAGCTTGCAACATGTGAAGAAATATTTGCTAACGACCTTTGTTTTCAAATTTGGTGTTACACTGAATAAGTACTGAAAACTGGCGATCACCGTGGAAAGTAACTGTTCCACTATTTTTTATTTTTTATTTCATTCAATTACATTTTATTTATAGTGTAAAATCATAACATACATGCATACATGTCAGAATGCCTTACTGATATAGGTCCAGATCACACTCTAATGTACAGAAACCCAACAATACCTCCAAGGGCATGCATTTGGTGCAACAGTGCCAAGGAAAAACTCACTTTTAAAAGGAAGAAACCTTTGACAGAACCTGGCTCTTGGTGGGCAGCATTGGGGGCCAAACACCGACAAAGACAATTGTAATTGTGTTTTTCCCCACCATACCAGAGTGTTAACTTGTACAGCCAGACCATTCTCTGACACTGACACAGTACTGTGGAGATAGGTCTAGCAATGCAAGACTAATGTAAAACAGATTAAGGGCTTGCGGGTTGTAGTCTGCAAAGGACCATAACAGTTTTTATCAAGTAGTCATTGGGTTTCACTTCAACTCAGTATAGCATTAAAATCCATTTGCAGAGACGTGATGCTCACTTAAGGTAAAATATAGAAGTGTACACCAAGAGTTGTAGTGAGGTGGTGACTACTGGAAGAAGACTTCAAAGTTGGAAAAAAGTGTTTCACACTCTGGCTCCATATGCACTCACTTAAGGTAAGTCATCTATCACACTGAGCGTTTTATTCCTTTATCATCCTGTGCTCTGTAGCGATCATTTTGAAAACTCTGTTTGTTTCATGCATTCGTGGACACTCTGAAAATGTTTGACAGGTGAGTACTTGTACTTAATGAGCTAAAACTTATGTTTTCTGAAAGTGGTAATTTGATTTACTTTATTATTGTGCTTCCACCTGGCTTGCATAAACTAGTCCACAAGGCCTATGTTTTTTTTGGAATGCAAAGCTTCAAACCTCTATGATTCACACTCTCATTGTAAATTGAGCAAGTTTATGAAGGAGAAGAAAATAAAGCATAACAATCGAAAAATAAAAACAACTGGTAAAACAAAATGGCACATTAAATGACAGCAAAAAAACAATATCACAAAACCTGGCTTTTTTAATCAAATTTTTTTCAGATGGATAAGGCAGCCATGTGGGCTATCAATGACTGGAGCGTGCCTGGATTTTTCATTTCGAACCAACTAAATTTGCATTGTTAAAGTTTCAAATCTCAAAGTTTTGAGAAAAGAAGGTAATTAGAAAACATGATAATTTACCGTCTCTCATTTTCATAAAATCTTGTAGTAACTGCTGCATACTGTATCATATTATTTTAGTTTTTACGAATTATTAAAACACATTTTAACATTGTTTACAGAAAGGCAACCCCTCGGAAATACCTTCCATTAGACCTTTAAACAACCCCTGGAAGTGCGAGGGGAGCTACAGTCCCCTAAATAAGACATTCTGCTGACGATACTGTCCAGATGGTTTGTCCCTAGTTATCACCAGAAAGCAAAAGAAATGAATGAAGCATGGACTGTATGAAGTGAAGGCAAGAAAAGAACAACAGTGGTTTGACCTAAATGTTACATGAGGGCCTCCATCTTCGTATAAGGGGCTGTCAGACACTTGAATGCTGGGATGAGCTGGCAGCTGGAGCAGAGCACAACAAGCGCTCATCAGCCCACCCCGCATCCTCCCCCCCTTGCTCATCCTCCACTATGCTCTCGACCCTTTGCAGCGGCTCACCTCAGTGAGGATGAATAATGAATGTGACTAGACACATGGGTCAGAGGTGACGTTTCTGTGAGGGAGCAAATTCCTCCTTGATTAGTACATAAAAAGCCAGGCCCATCTGCCTCTGCTCTGGGATTTGACAAGGGTCTGGGCAGGAATGCCAGGAGCCCAGGGACCCGGACACAGTGGAGCAGAGACGAAGGCCTGGGTGTTGGTGCTGGGTGTAGAGCGGGTTATTGGGGGGGGCAAGGAGAGATACATAGCAGGGGGACTCACTTTATCATCACCTCACACCATGCAGACTCTGCAGCATTATAATGTGCAAAGCTTAAACTTGCCTTTGGGCGTTTCAGTCTTAGTGCAGTGTATACAAATCAGGCCGTCAACCATTAAATGGCAAGAACTGCACTAACTGTTTTGTATTCACTCATAAAACCCGAAAGTAATAGGAATTGTTTTAGGCTTTCACAGCACAGTAATACTCTTTTATATGCTTCTCATTCATATTTGAACACAGATGTATAGTATTTTCTTTGTTCAATGACAGATTTAGAATAACTGCATGTCCAAAATACCACATCGTGTGATGCCTACTGCCGGATTGAGCTCATCACCGTCAATTTTCTTTGTAGGGGTAAATCTCATGTTATTCTATTACGCAATGTGTTTTAGATGAGAGTTGCCACATGTGAGCAGTATGGAACACAGCTTCTGGTTGGCCAACAACAGACTCAACCCAAGGCAGTGGACAGTGAACAGCTAACAACAACTATAACTTTTGTTAACACAGACAATGGATAAATAACCACAAGAGACATTCAGGGGCCTTTCACACCTATGTTGTTTGGTCTGGATTTTCTGACTTTTCAGTTTGATCTGAACCAAAATTTTAAGAGTGACACCTCCCTAAGACCGGACCAAACAGGAGACCAAAGGAGGTAGTCTCTGTCCTGACCAATCTGATCCATGGTTCGGTTTGCTTCTAGTGTGAAGCATTTTTTTTGGATAGCTACTCTCACAACAGAATACTTCAATAAAGTCCATAATAATGGATAAATACACTGCTCAAAAAAATAAAGGGAACACTAAAATAACACATCCTATATCTGAATAAAGGAAATAATCTCATTAAATACTCTTTTCTTTACATAGTTGAATGTGCTGACAACAGAATCACACAAAAATTATCAATGTATCAACCCATGGAGGTCTGGATTTGGAGTCACACTCAAAATCAAAGTGGAAAACCACACTACAGGCTGATCCAACTTTGATGTAATGTCCTTAAAACAAGTCAAAATTAGGCTCAGTAATTAGGCTCTCTACAACGTCTGGGCAAGCTCCTGATGAGGTTTCGGATGGTCTCCTGAGGGAACTCCTCCCAGACCTGGACAAAAGCATCCACCAACTCCTGGACGGTCTGTGGTGCAACGTGGTGTTGGAGGATGGAGCAAGACATGATGTCCCAGATGTGCTCAATAGGATTCAGGTCTGGGGAACGGGCGGGCCAGTCCATAGCATCAATGCCTTCCTCTTGCAGGAACTGCTGACACACTCCAGCCGCATGAGGTCTAGCATTGTCTTGCATTAGAAGGAACCAAGGGCCAACCGCACTTGCATATGGTCTCACAAGGGGTCTGAGTATCTCATCTATGTACCTAATGGCAGTAAGGCTACCTCTGGCAAGCACATGGAGGGCTGTGCGGCCCCCCAAAGAAATGCCACCCCACACCATTACTGACCCACTGCCAAACCGGTCATGCTGGAGGATGTTGCAGGCAGCAAAACATTCTCCACGGCTTCTCCAGACTCTGTCACGTCTGTCACATGCTCAGTGTGAACCTGCTTTCACCTGTGAAGAGCACAGGGCGCCAGTGGCGAATTTGCCAATCTTCGTGTTCTCTGGCAAATGCCATACATCCTGCACGGTGTTGGGCTGTAAGCACAACCCCCACCTGTGGACGTTTGGCCCTCATACCACCCTCATGGAGTCTGTTTCTGACCGTTTGAGCAGACACATTGGAGGTCATTTTGCAGGGCGCTGGCAGTGCTCCTCCTGCTCCTCTTTGAACAAAGGCGGAGGTAGCGGTCCTGCTGCTGGGTTGTTGCCCTCCTACGGGCTCCTCCATGTCTCCTGATGTACTGGCCTGTCTCCTGGTAGTGCCTCCATGCTTTGGACACTACGCTGACAGACACAGCAAACCTTCTTGCCACAGATCGCATCAATGTGCCATCCTGGATGAGCTGCACTACCTGAGCCACTTGTGTGGGTTGTAGACGCCGTCTCATGCTACCTCTAGAGTGAAAGCACCGCCAGCATTTAAAAGTGACCAAAACATCAGCCAGGAAGCAT
>NC_045742.1:11788552-11788675 GCF_008692095.1 Etheostoma spectabile
AGGAACTGAGAAGTGGTCTCTGGTCACCACCTGCAGAACCACTGCTTTTTTGGGGGTGTCTTACTAATTGCCTATAATTTCCACCTGTTGTCTATTCCATTTGCACAACAGCATGTGAAATTG
>NC_045742.1:11788685-11815027 GCF_008692095.1 Etheostoma spectabile
AGTGTTGCTTCCTAAGTGGACAGTTTGATTTCACATTAATGTGATTTACTTGGAGTTACATTGTGTTGTTTAAGTGTTCCCTTTATGTTTTGGAGCGGTATATATTTTTGGGGGGAGGGGCCATGGCATTGATGGCAAACTGCCAAACTGCAGGGATACATTTCTTTATTTAACAATGTAAGATAAAATCCATAACGTCACAGCCCTAACTGTTAGATCACATTAAGCAATAGTGCTTTCTCTGTTTTACCATTCTGTTCTGAGTACAAGTTTTAAAAAAAATTTCATTCAGCCAATGGTTCAATCATAACCTGACCGCAAACTGCCTATGAACAGTTTTCTAAATCACTCACACATGGGACCCCTTAGACCTTTCATTTTGAAAGGTCAAGTTCACCTACAACACCACCAAGGATCCCTTGAAGCACCTGACCTCCCATGGGGGGCCTCATTGATCTTATTAGTCTTTATAGAAGGATTAACAGTGGAAGCTCCTCAGTAGAGTTATCCACTCATTTACACTGACAGTCTGGGGTGCAGGGAGGTAAATTACCATACTGTATCCCACAGTAACAATGCAACATATACATGCCCTAAACGAGGCCAGAGATAAGGAGAGGAAAACATGGAGCAGGTTCACCTCGCGTAGAGAGAAAGAACTTACCCTTCTGTAGCAGCTATAATTAATATGCTAAATTGAAATGCAATAATCGACTAGGGTACTGACTTCAAATGTTAGGCGCCAGTGAAAGGGTGATTGGGACCCTGGTGAATTAAGGATTGGATCTAATGGGAGACAATGCAGCTTCTATTTTTTATTAATTAGCCTCATATCCATAAAACCCATGAAAGACTTCAATTGTTTCTTACTCCAGCCTTTCAAATATATCCATTCATTAGCTCTGAATGGCCTCCACCAAAGCATTATAGCACATGCATGTGAGAAAAAAAGAGTGAATGAAAGATTGAGTAGACTGCCCTGATGTCACTGGGTCCCATTATTATATGGGGGAGCGTATGAAAAATGTTGAGGTCCTTTGTCAAATGTGAAAAGGATAAATGTTACATGGCCAACAGCCATTACAAAAAAACATTTGTGTGGAATGTCAAGTCATAATAAGTTTCTATTTAAAACCTCTGCAGTCACATCCACACACAGCCAGTGTGCACTTACAGACAATCAATATCAGCTTTTGAAAGTGACCAAACCACCAATTTCCAATGTCTTTCTATAGTTTCCATTAGGCATTGGATCTTCCAGTAAGCGGCTTCAAAAGGAGTGCAATTGCCCACACAGGTGTACACAAAGATGCCACCATAGTCGTAGACTTAGTCATAGACATATTCTTTAATTATAACCTGCGAAAACAAGTTGTATTTTTAACCCAAACCCAAAATTAGATATTCCTAAATCACTTGGATGCTCCTCCTGAGAGTTCAAACACTGTTCATCCCAACTGCATATACAAGGAGCTTTTAAATGAATAAAAAGACTGAGTGCTCTGAGTCCCATTGTTGCTGTCTGTAGATGCAACTCTCTATAGGCACCCAACACAATCTGTGATTAAAATCTCTTTTGACTTTTCTTTGTTGCTGTGTCTTTGCATTCCTTCAACTCACTGCAGTTCGGTTTCTCTCCCACAAGCCAAAAAGCCAAGCCTGAGGATTTACTGCATTTTGTTTTGATGCGTACATTTCCTTAAGAAGATTACAAAAAAAGCAAGTGCTGTCATATATCCTGTTTAGAGCTAGTCTCCCATCCTCTGTGTCTCACTCCATGCATGTGTGCATGCCTGCCTGTGTCTGCCTGTGGGTTCATACATTCACAGAGATAGACAGAGGTGTAGTGGCAGCATGAGAGAGGAGCATGGTTGTGTAATGAAACCCATAATTACAGGGCGAGGGACGGGTATTGTTCAAGCAATTGACAAGTCCCTTTCAGTCGTGAGTGCAATTTTCTGTCAAAGACTTGTCTTTCTGTCCCCCCCCCCCCCCCCCCCCCCCCCCCCCCCCCCAGAAGGCTGTGCACCTTCTGCTGCTGCATGAGAACACAAAGGCATCACTCTCCTGGACAGGGAGTGTGCCTGGCGATAATGCATAATTTGCATTTAATACTTGGATATGACAGCCTCCCTTATAGTACAGCAGATCCACAGGCCTAATTTACATTGTGTCCTTATCAGGTGCCATAATGCTTTGTTATGCAACAAACATTGGGAGCGTATGACATTTATCTGCATGATATGGTAGTGATATAGTTAGCCAGTGTACATGTGTATAGTGACAATAAAAACAGGCTGCTGATGTGTTTGGGGATATAGTAAATGTGCACCTGTGTACACCACATTTGAAGGTAGCAAATGCATCCATAGATGTTTTTCTTTTACGTGTATATGCTTAGATCTGAGCAGACTGAACTATACACGTAAAGAGACAACCTGCTCTTCCCTGGAAAAGATGAATTTGTGTTCCAACTGTCAGACGAAGTTTCTCATTCTTTTTTTCTCAAGAACAGTCTGCATGCTAGGTGTCATTCATTTAATGACATTGTCACGTATCTGTTTTCAGTGCTTCTTCACACACTTTTCACCTTTTTCTTCCAATATTTGTGAGGAAAATAAATCTTCTAGTGTGAACAGAGTATATAACACAATATTGTTCAAACTTGCTTCTTCCTCCAGCTCAGCCCCTCCTGACAGTGTAAGCAATTTTATTGAACATGGCTTTTCCTTGACTAGTCTTCCAGAACAAATGTTCCAAGCAGGGGAATCCAGAATGTCACATATCAGGTCAGTGCGTCCGGGTGTGTGATTCCTCAGATATTACACATTTTTAATTCCTCCTTACATGCCACTGGAGAATAGTAGGGGAAATGTCTGCCCATAATTGACCCAGGTTGTTGCTGAGCTTAGAATTATTTTGGGAGATGGGCAGAAGATGGAGGAAAACTCAATTCTGACCCTGGAGACAGTGAGGCACAATCTGCTGTAGATACCTTCAGCTCATATCCTCCACTCTCCCGTATGAATGAACTCCCTCATTCTATCAGCTTCCTGCCCCGGTCTTTTGCTCTTCTCTTCCTGACCGTGGTACACACAGACATTGCTAAACTATTGTGAAATGTGCCAGGGTTCTCCTTTATAAAACTGTCCGTAGGATCCTTACTAAAAGTGTACGTACGCCCAAAAGCCAAAAATGACATATGGCAAAAAAATCTGATTTGTAAAACTGTAAGCAATGTTCCCTTTATAAACCACAGATTGCCCACAAGTGTGCGTACGTGAATCAGCCTCTTCTCCCGCCCTGTACACGCCCATTTTTAACCATAAATAGTCAATGAAAAGCACTTCATGAATGCTGAACAGTATGTTAATGGGATGGCAGTTGTTCTTTACGCCAAATCATGACGAATGGCGGGGAAAGAGCAAAAAACTTCGTAGACACTGGTGAATTGCTGCAAATTGAATTAAAATGTCAGCTTGTTCTCACACAGTGTAGGTAAACCTGATGTATAGACTACCTATAATAATAATACCATCCAAAACGGCACTCAGGGACAGTTGTGATATACCAGACCTATATGATAAGATTTAACAGAACTATAGATTATATCCAAACAAGCCTTAGTGATAAAGTTGATGATTATATATACTATTTATATAAAACACTTAGCTGTCGGGCAGCCTCTAGATCACCCAGTAAGAGCCTGTGCCCAATGTCGTTGAGTCCTTGGCAGCGGCCCAGCTTCGAACCCAACCTGCGGCCCTTTGCTGCTTGTCATCCCCTCTCTTTCTCTCCCCTTTCCTATCTATCCACTGTTACTATCGAATAAAGGGAAAAGCCCCCAAAAATAATCTTAAAAAAAATAAAATAATTAGCTATCTGTCATTTCCATCTGGAAACAGCCGGTAGCCCCCAGAGTGACGAGGACCTGTAATTGGACCGGGATAGCACGGATCCGGCATGTTGCCCTCTCTACTGGACCCAACTCAGTACAAGTCCAAGAGCTCAGCTTTAAGGAATTTAAATCGGCATATTAACCAGCCATCGTCGTGGCCCCTGTAGTCTCTTTCTCTCCTGTTTCTTCCATTGGCGTAGTCCTCCTGCCGCAGCATGCAGCATTATGCACGGGGGTCACCACAGTATTTATAAGTTTACAACATATTGGGATTGTTAACACCTCGCCAAAATCACAGTATCAACTAGTGGTATCCCCAACCCGAATACAAAAGTCTTTTAACACTATTAAAGCTCGGACCGATAACGAGGACATTAAGTGCAAAGACTGTGCAAGTTTTAAAGACATATTTTTACTTATTTACACTATGTTCTGCAGCTATCTAATGGTAGGGTATTTGATGATATCATGTTTTCCAAAGAGGTGGGCAATCTCCTCCACCTGCGCTCCGTAACTATTAAATATTTAGAACTAATTTTGATTTAAGATTTGAGTTGGATTTTACAAGGTGTTTATGGAACAATGATCACTCAGTACAAGCACAAATAACACTGCTGGATTTAATCTTCATGGTAATGTGGATGATATGGAGTGAAGAAATGTGTGTGAGGCATAAATACTTCAAAATCTTAAGAATAATCATTATTCCCACATTTACTTTCTGCAATCTGACATCAGTTCACCACCTCACCATCTGCGTCGCCAATTCCCATTCTCTCCAAATTGTGCCTACACATGGGTCAGAGTCTGCGTGAAGGACCGCACATTTTCTGGTCAAGTTTGTTTTTTATAAATCACAACCTTTGCATGGGAAGTGGCGTACCCACATTTTCAGCCCTGTTTTGTGCATACGCCAAGTTTTTAAATGAGACCCCTGGTTTGGCCTGGTCTCATCTTGCTCCCTGATGAGTTAATGAACACATATGGAGCATACAGTTATTTCCAATAAGCCCAGGGATATTTGCTCATTCTCAATTGCTGGACGTCATCTGTCACATGCACCTTTTTTATTATTTATTAATTTGTCACATATCTGAGGCCAAGAAACTGCCCGGCTGAGTGCCACCCATATTTGAGCTCAAGGGTTTTAACACTATCAGAAGGGACATGTCAAAAATGGCACAATATGAATTACATGTGAACTGCCTCACCATGTGCTATTGCTTGTTTTTTGTGACAGGAAGACAAGCCCTCAAGCATTTTTCTTTTTTTTTTAACTTTGTGTTATCATGGCAATTTGTCTTTCACACCAGAGATGATTGAAAGTGTTAACCATGTTTCCTGTATGGCATGTCTCTTTTTCATGTCCTCCTGTCAACGGAAAGTTCTGGCAAATTTATTCCTTGGGGACCCTTAGCTAGTTCTCCCTTACATTCGCTTTTTCCCCTTCACTAAAGTTCAAGCGCTGTAATATCGAAGGTCAGACAAGAAATGACTTGTCTATTAATACTGAAAATCTATGCAGGAGTTTAGATGGAGGATAGTTTGGTGGTGGTGAAAGCTTTGGTGCAACAAGAATTCCCATAGGAATCACAATATGCCTCAGCATTCCCTGGCTCTTCACAGTTTGATAACTCAATGGATTACCTGCCGCACTTTCCAAGGACATTAAACTAAGTTCTCCTTAGGATCGATGAGAAAGCGCTTTTTGGATGTCAACAATGCTCAATCCTGCACACTTCATTTCCCACACAATAAAAGCCCCTGAATTTAATTAAACCACACACAATGGTTTTAATTCAAACTTTGTCCAGTTACATAAAGTAGGTGCCAAAGCAAGAAAGACAGAAACACAGCACTGTAATGGAGAAATGTATATTTCCCCTAACAAGACAAACCAAATCAGGGACTGACAATACAAGAAAGACAGCTTAGAAAACTCAGTAATGCACTCGTAGCTGACATTTAAAATATATATTACTAATTTAAAATATATTTATTTCTGGGATGTGGTATTTTTACATCCTAGAAAAAGACTGGAGAGAATGTGAGAAATGGGCACTTATATTTCAGACAGGTAGCAGGTAGCGAGGAGTTATTGGTGCCCACTTGCTTTGTCAAAGGCAAAAAGGTCTTTGGAAGGTCTTTTTCAAGTATGACATTCATTGCTGCAGACTATTTACCTACGCTTGTACTTTTATTTATCGCGCGGTTTCACACCATGAATTATCTAATGTCTTATGGACTGTAAATTTCCCTAATGCAGTTCCGCGCCCTTCCTCTACACTTACCTACACACATAAGCGTGTACGCACTATGCACACAAGCACACACCACAATCAAACACGCACATACAGTACACAATCATAATACCCCTGAAGTCACCCTTTGTAGGAATACTCCCTCAGCTTTATTGTGTATTGAAGCAACAAAGTGCCCACATTTGTTTGCAAGGGGTAAGTGATAAAAGCCTTTGCCATAAGAAACCCCCGGTGTCCTTTTGAGGCCCTTGTGAAAGCAGTAAAGCTGCTGTCACCAATCAATCAGGGAGAGTACCACAATATTGTTTACTAGCGCAGCTCATTAAGCAATGTAGCAGAACATGCTAACTTAATTTAAAGTGAGATTTATTGTGGCCTGGGCAGGAGAGAACCATTGTCCCGTAGCTCAACTCTGTACCATTGTGGATCTGGGTTGCTAAATTAGAACCAAGAGCTGCTGATAAATTTGCCTGTTCTCATTTAACCTACTTACCGGTTTCCAGATAGACAATAATGAAGAATCATTTGACACTGAAGTGGAGCACAATAAAGTAATTTTCTATCACGCTATCAAGCCCGACTGTTGGCCCAAAATAACACAGTGGCTATGAAAAAAGTGGAAAAACCATGTAGAGACATCGATAACTCAATGAGTGGAAGAAAATTGGTAACATGTAGAGACATGGATGACTCATTAACTAGGCAATGCAGGTTAAGTTGCAGTAGAAACAGCATTTTACAGTAAACTAAGGAGAGAGGCAAAAGCAATCAAGATCAAAATAGATTGCTTTTTACTTCAAACCGCTTCATAAGAGAGATAGAGTTTATGAAATTGGTACTTGCTAAAGAATAAAATTGACAATTAAAAGCAGTTTCTTTTTCTAAAACCCTATTAAAGTCTTTGTTCTTTATAATTAGCTTGAGCATTCTGAAGATGTTTATAAATAACAGAAAAGAAATGCAATTGGCTGACAACTTAACTCCTCTCACTTTGGAAGTGACACTGACAGGCTTCCCACTGAGGACGAGGTCACAATGAAGCCCAGTGATCAGGACTCTCACTGGGGTGCTTTGGGCTTCTTCCCAGGTACCAGGTCCAGGGGCATCTCTCTAATAAAGTGCCTCTGGGGGGTAGTCACACTTTTAAAAGACGGAAATTAAGTGGGAAAATGTCTGCTCACTCACTGATGTAATTATCTGTCCTGGATTAACATCTGTTCGCAAGCTTGTGTGCCAAGTCCACTTCAACATGTGCCAGTACCTTGTGTCAGTGCCGGGTATGTGTACCTGTGTCTATTTCCAGACGTTGTGTATCTTGGCACCAGCTACAGCAACTTTTCACTCTGACATCCTCCACCCATTCAACATCTGCGTATTTATGTGAACATCTTGGCTGCGGTCATTGAGAATACCAATGTTGTGACACCACCTAATCAGTTTTTCCAGTGTAACCACCACAATGTAGAACAGGTTTTCTTAGATGAAATTTTTTTTTTTTTACAAATTATATACATATATATATATATAAAAATTAAATATAACAATAAACGACAAGTTAACTCAAATTCCTTTTAATGCCACTCATTTTTCTGACGCACAATTTAAGCCTTGGTCTGCGCTGTTGTTGTGGAAATCAGAAAGTGTTGCAGCAGTTACGTTATACAACCGTAAAGTGTTCCGTGATAGCGTCCAGAAGAACACAGAATCCGCCATCCGCCGCCTGGCTCACCACTGCAGAGTGAAGCGCATCTCTGGTCTCATCTTTGAGGAGACCCGCGGTGTGCTGAAAGTTTTCCAGGAGACGTCAGTCCCTGATGGCGTCACCCAACACGCCAAGAGGAAGAAGGTGATCGCCATGGAGGTGGTGTACGCACTGACGAGGCAGGGCCGCACACTGTATGGCTTCAGAGGTTTAACCCGATTCACAAATAAAAGGCTTATTTAAGAGCCATAACATTTAAAGAAAGTCTTCCTGTTCTGAGCAAAAGGCTTTACTACTTACATTTTTAACTAAAGCAATGGTCAATAAAAAAGCAGCTTAGTTAGTTAGCTTAGGCAAGTTCAGTTTCAAAGTCCTTACAGATGGTTGTTTTCATTTACTGTGAATTTAGTTACAGTACGACCGGAGTACGTTGAGTCTCAAATACCACTTGAGGATTAAACACTTGTAAAATGTCCCTTTTAAAGCACATTTAGAACAGATAAAAAAATGTGCAATAAATTTGCGATTAATTGTGGGTTAGGTATGGACAATCATGCAATCAATCGCGATCAAATATTTTAATTGATTTATTTATTATTATTATTTTAGTATATACTATATATATATATATATATATATATATATATATATATATATACTATGTTATGTCTGAAGATTACTTCACTTTATTTGACTAATCATATTTTATTTAGTCGGGAGCCATATTTACTACTCAGGGGTCTCATTTCTAAAACGACAAGTGTACGTATGTGAATCTGCCTCTTATCTCGCACTGTACACACCCATTTTTATTCATAAATAGTTAATGCAAAGCACCTCATGAATGCTGATCAGTATGTTAAGGACCCTGGCAGTTGTACTTCCGTTACGCCGAAACATGACAACTGGCGGGGAAAAAGCAAAGAACTTCTCAGACACTGGTAAATTGCTGCAAATTGAATTATAATTTTGGCCTGTTCTCACACAGTGTAGGTAAACCTGATGTGTAGACTACCTACATTAATAATACTGTCCAAAATGGCAGGCATTACAACTCGGGGACAGCCTTGATATACCAGAAAAACAGTATATGATACGATTTAACAGAACTATATATTATATCCAAACAAGCCTAAGTGTTAAAGTTGAAGATTATAATATTGTATAAAAGAGTTAGCTGTCTGTCATTTCCTTCTGGAAACAGCCAGTTGCCCCTTTGTGTGGGAAGTGGTGTACGCACATTTTCAGCCCCATTTTGTGCGTACGCCACGTTTATAAATGAGATGCCTGGTTTGTTCTGCCTACTCTACTTTTATTATAAAATTAATCCAAGCAGAGACATGTTCTTACATATCATCCCTTCCTGTCTAAAAAACTCATTAGCATGCTTCATTTATCTATATCACATGCATCAAAGTGAGTGTCAGGGTGGGCGTTCACCTAGTGGCTTATTCCCACCTTAACAACTCTGTTGTAACAGAGCCCAGGTGGCCTGTGTGTACTGGATAACCTGCTTGATATTCATCTCACAAACCTGGGCTAATCCATTATGCATTGGCATTATTATACTTCATTTATTTTATACCCCCCCCCCCCACACCCCCTTATTAGAAGTGCCAACCTTTCCTGGTGTGGCTGTAAGTGTAAGCTAAATGAAGGATTCCATTTGAGTTGTGGTTATTGACATGCAATATCCAAAGGATTAGCCTGTCTTACTGTGGAAATGTCATCCAATATAAGCAGAAGGAATGTTTTTAGATGACTCTTGGGTATACATGGTGACTAACATGTATATCCACTGGGAGCAAATTATAATTGAACTATACCATGGAAAAGAGAACTTGCATCTCCTCTTGTTAACTGGGCCCTAATTATCTTTACTCTTCAGTTATTGGAGCATTGGGGATAGAGCACTGTGTCCTCTCTATTAGATCAAGAGTCTGGGGAGTTATTTAACTATAGGTTAATAAACTGCAGAATATCATGCAGAATGCAATCACAGCTCAGCCAATATTACAAATGATATGACGTTTCTGAGCATGTGCATTAAGGCTGGGTAAAGTCAGCTGTCAGGGTAGCATGCCCCTGTAGTTTCAGAAATGTACACTTGTCAACAAAACTATGCTGGGTTTTCTGGTATTTGAATGCCTAATATCTCAAATCAACTGCTCTTGTTGCCACGCAAATGGCTCTGGCTGGAGGATATTATCAAGTACTCTCATTACAATGCATGGCATGTTTTACAGAGCTCAGTTAGTATAAGATTTGCTTAGCCTTTGGCTTGTCAAATGATTCTATAATTGATTAGATTAATACTGATCAGTGCTAACATGGGGCACAGGGTAGACTGATGTCAGTGTAGAACAGACAATTGGATATAGTGCGTAAGTGTGAACGAATTATCAGTGATTAAATGGTTTGGGAAACGTTATTAAAGTAATAGAACAGTCACATCCTAATTTCTGAAAGGAAATTACCACTTATTAGATTTTTTTTTAATTATGATGGAAAATTATATAAACTGTATGATGTATTTCTCATTATAAGAATGTCAGATATACTGTATAACATGTCAGAATGCCATACGGTGTTGATAACACTTATTACGGTACTCAAGTGAATTCACTGCGTGAACCATGACCTGAACCAAAAAACAGCTTCCATTGTATAAGTTTGCTTGTTGGCAGACGTAAACCTTACTTTACCAATCTGTCAAACCACGCTTTGCTGTGACTACAGCGAGGTTTATGACCACAGCTCAATTTTATGCAACCGCTCTGATTTAGAAAAAGAGTTGATAAACACCTGTGCCACAAAAAGCTGAGTCTATCAAAATGATCATATTGTCCATTCTTAGCCAAAGTTTGCACAGAATATAGACTTTATCGCTTAGAAGCACTGCGGTTCCAGTTCTTCTACTTGAGTGGAAGGACTAAGATGACTGCTGCTTGTAGCTCTCCCACTGCTTCTTCTTTCATGCATCATAAAGGGCCACCTTCTTGCTTTAACACACAGTGGTGTCTTATCATCCCTTTCCACTAATTCTCAGCACAATATTTGGGATTTTTCCTAGAGCATAGAGGGATCACAAAGGGCTTAAAAAGTCAGCAAGAAAGACTTAAAGCACATGCCATGGGACAGCATGGAGCCTATATGTGGATTTATCATGAAATTCAATTAGTCTGCGAGTTACATATATTATTGTAATTTTGCTAATGGTGCATCTGTGGTAACTAACCTAAAGGGCTAGCAGGAGCTAAACTATTCATTGGCGAGCGGCTAATGCCGCACAGCTACTTTTAAACCAGAAATATGGCTCAATAATTTAAATTGTTTCTCGTCAGACTCCACCCTTTTCCAACACTTAATTTTCAACTTGAATCAATAAAACAGGATCACTACTTTCATAATGAAAATAAAGCCTCAAGGCACAGATTTTGAATTTTACTATTTTTATTACTCAAGTAATCATTTCAGCCCCAGACTGATTATTGATTACTAGGAAGCCTTCCTGCAAATTGCATGGAGATATGCACAAGATGAGGGGAAATATTAATAAATGAGCTTAAACAAAAAACCTGATGCAAGGAACCAACTTAGCACTACTTGTTAGATACATAGTCGTGGTTCAATCTCCAAGTGACAAACAATAACGGTCGGATTTATTTTAACCAATACATTATAAGCAACTCAACACACACTGTTCATCAAGTCGCAGATATCTGCAAGTACTGTGGCACAATTATTCATTAGTAATTCAAATAAAGAGTCTGTATAATTTTCTGTGTGGCAGCAGGTCCAGTGCTTCTGTTGTTTTCATTCATTTTGTTCATCAGGCTGAATCTCTGAGGACGCCATGCCATCTTATGTCCATCTTTTCTCCAGCTGGTCCACAGGTGGCTAAGTACACTTTGCTCTTATTTGTCTGGCCTGCCTATTCAATATTAGCCTACTCTCCATCCGCAGAACAGCCCCTGATATTGTGAGAGGGGCAAAAAGGCATTTGGCTGGCATTTCCCACCTTGGCTAAATCCAGCTCCCGGAGCCTGGGCCAAACTGTTTCTTTTCTGTTTGAGCACTGATGATGACACTGTTCCAGGTCTCCACCTGTGTCCTCCTCCTCTGATCAGTGCAGTGGCCATGCTGGGAGGGGATAAGCAACAGCAGGACGCTTTCATCTTTCCCTAGTGCTTCCGGGCTGAGGAGCATCGAAAGATTATCAGGATTGTAAGGTGTTAGAATCTCAATCTTTTATGCTTGACCTAAGATCGATCTACATGTCTGTGCTGCGCTATGCTGCGCTCCATTTCAATGAATGTTCAAAAATACTGTCATAAATTTAATATTTATTTTGTCAGTCTTGGTTAGTCTCATTTTAACTCCATTTACAGATACAACAGTTCACCTCATCCGTTTACTCCAGGGCCAAATGTTGGTTAAAGTTTGGTAATTAAGAGTGTTTTGAATAAACAAAACCATATTCTCTGTCTGTTTATTTTCCACAAAAATAAAGGTATTGATGCAAAGTGCATATATCCCCTTTATCTTCACACAGATATTTGCTTAAGCACATTTAACAGTAGCTAATGATTTACACATTTATAAAGGAGGAGTTACCACTTTTCTCAACAACGTATTATGGAGTGAATATACATTCACTTTTTTTTGCAATCACATTTTTTTTCTTATTTTAGTAAAAGAGCTAAACATTGGAGCAGATGACATTATACAGAAAACACATACTGAAGAAGGCACAGTGCACCTCCTCCACAATCTCTCCCTGCTACCAAATGTTTCCACACCAAAACAAACAGGAAATACAGGGAGGGGGACGCAACAAAAACACAACAGCAAGAACGATGAATATATATTAACTTTTTATAATTATTGATATGAAAATAACTGTGCATTGCTTTCATACAGTGATTACCTGTGATTAAGACAGGCTGCCCTGTCATATCATTTCCCACTCCTCCCTCCTAAGCCTCAGACACACTCAGCCTTAGACTCTCCCTCCCCAGTCTCAAGCTGTCTCCACATGATAAGCGGTCTGAGCTGCTCTCACCAGTTGGGTTAGGTGCCGGGAGCTCAATCCAACTATGTTGGCCCTGCAAACCATGACAGCAAATCGCACAACATAACAAAAAATCACACAACACGACAGCAAATGACACAACACAACAGCAAATGACACACAAAAAAAAATGAGTTAAGTTGAAAAATTGGACTACATTTAACGCGACTATGAGACGTTTTCACAGGTTATGTCTCATTTTAATACTGATAGATGGCAGTGCAGTCTGCTGCACGGACAGACAGCAGTCGGAGCTCAGGCGTCAGCAGCGGCTTCTGGCTTTGCTTGTGCTTTTTCTTTTAGCTCTGTCTAATTACCTTCTTGGGGTTGCCAAAACTTTCTCTTTGCAGGAAAAAGTCTACTAACATTAGCTAAAGGTCCAAAGGGATATGACTGTGGATGGTAATTGTTGATTTTGTTTGGAGCTGCCTATATGTAACAATTTAAGTGATTGGTCGGACCATAGAGCTTACTATACTAGCGGGAGCTGTCACTTGTTGCCGTAGCAACTTTAAACATCCATGTGTGATTTGTTGTCGTGTTGTGCGGATTTGCACTTCAGCCACTGTAGTTCAAAACCTATGCATCATCATGTAATTTTACAATTTATCAAGGGTGTGCAAAAAAATCAACTCAGTCATGATTCACATTTTGTTCTGTTTTTTATTGCCGTGTATACTATAAGATGGGAAAAGTAACTAGATTTACTTATTGTGAATGTTTTTTTTTATTGAGAATTATTTTTTAATCGAATCTTGAGCCTAAAAATCTATATTGAATCGAATTGTGACATTTTCTTAATCATGCACCCCTATAATTTATATAAACCGTTAGATTCAAAACTCAAGAAAAGCCAATACACAGTTATTTAAAAATGAGACTATTAAAAATGAGACTAACAGCACACAGGAAGCCGGTTCCATTTTTTAAGGTTTTTGGTAAACCGTTATTTGATTTGGCATGCTTTGAAAGGGTAGCAGCAAACAGATTAAAGTCATTTGAACTTGGCACAATGGCAAGGTGTGATATGTTCAGTGCACAATGCACTTTGCATAGTGCCAACCATAAAATGTCTGGACTGGTGTCCACAAAGATTGTTCCAATGAGGGAAAAAGCAGAAATTAAGTGATAGTTAATACAATCTGTCCTTAAAATTCATGCATCTCAGTATGAAATATACAGTATAATCTTTTCAGAAATGTCCTGTTCATGTTTTTCTCAAATGTGCTTAATTTGCAACTTGCCTGGACCCTCTAGCTGTGTTTGCAACTCTTAGCTAGCTTGCTTACTGCTTTGCTAGCTAAGAGCAGTCAGTTACAAAATACAAACATGCAGTTTTTTAAAGCCTTCAATCAGCAAAATGCCACTCTTGACCTCAGTTACATGACGAGCAGAGTGAGTGAAAGCAGGGTTTATAGTGGAACAGACTGAGTGTCTGTACGTTTGCTGTTTCTTACAGCAGTGATCTCAAGCACTGATAAACAAATTGTGGGTGCTCTGGCTTAAGAAGACATTAAGGAGGAGACAGAGAGAAGCTAGTGTTGTTGATGGGCATGGGCGGATGAGAGGATGCTGAAAAGCATGGAGGCATGGCATGCTCTTGGGGGTGGGGGGACTTTGCAGTACCTGGTCCAAATAATGGGGAAGGCCAGCTGGGGCTTTTGGCAAACATATTTAGGACCTAGTGGCAGGCCCTGAGCCCCTGAACTAATCCCGTTGCAGGTGATTATGTGGAGAGAATTTCAGAAATTGAGGGCTTCACCCTCTGTTCTCTTCCCCTATACTTCCTGTACACTGGCGTGGAGGTTTAAAACACAAATTCTTAAATTGTTAATTAGAGCTATCGTGTCACCGAAACAAAAATTACAACAAAACAAAAAATTTTTTTACCATTATCCTACATGGTTATGGCATGACATCGTCATGGTCAGATTCTAGTCAGAACATGAGTCTGGTACTGCTCCATTGGGTTTTGATTACGGGGCGTGTTTCAACCCAACCAGGAAAGAAAATGCCTCTGCACTCACTTGGATAGACCTACAACCAATCAGAGCAACGGAGTATGTGATGTATGTTGAACTTTTGCCAAATCCCGTAGGACGGACGGCAAAAACATCTTTCCAATCAACAAATGCCTTGATTGCGGTTCTCTTTTTCTCTTTTAAAATGAATGCACTGTCAATATCTTCTATACCAGGCGCAATGGAGGAATATCCACATCTCAATTCTCCAATGGCAGCCATCATTGTTGTAAACAAATTCAACCCAAGCGCTCTTTGGTGACGTGGTTGATTACGCTACTGTTGGTTGTCTGTCCATCAGTGTATAAAGCCCGCCCTGACAATTTTGTTGGTCCAAACAGCTCTGGTTCGAGCGTAACGGATCCCCAACGGATCAAGTCCAGACCAAACTTTCCAACCTCAAATGTTGTGGGTGGAGCTAAGTTTGGCTAGCATCCAGGCTAACATGATTATACAAATTCTGTTAAAAATAGTAAATTGATTATTTCCATATGATTAAACATGAGTATAATGTGACTTGTCATGGCTAATGTCAAATGTCAAAGCACAAACAATGTTTTTTCTCAACTGTTTCTGTCATCATGGCCAGATCATTATGTTGCATAAAAGAAACAGGCTTTTCTTTTTTTAAACTGTAACTATTTACCATCCAAAGTCTCACCTTGAAGCTGAATAGGCTTGGAAGCACATTTTCAAACCTGCTATTTTTTAAGCACTGAAATCTTTACCTGCCGAGTCAATCCCTGTCTGTTCAAATAAGGCAATCAAGAGAGGATGAAAGAGTCCAATTTTTGTGGTTTTGTCAGGAATGATTGACCTACTTTGGGTCAAAGGACTTAAAATTGTGATGTGACGACTTTAAAAGGTTTCATTTAGATTTATTTAGACGGTAGGATGCAGGTGTACAGAAGCATGGAAAATAAGCTCTTCATCATCTGGCATGGCTTCTGCCTTGTGTTCAATTATATGAGCCAAACAGTAATGCAGGACTTGGTGACAACATGGTATAGTAACCCATCACAACAGGGAAATGCAGGTGTTTGTACTAATTCTCCAAAATGTACATCTGCATGAAGAAAAATTTCATTAATAATGACAATCTTTTTAAAAAATGTTACAAATCTCATCCAACAAAAACAGATCCATTTTGATTACGTAACAATGTAACTTTGCCGATCCTTCAGATTAAACAAGGCTATCATTCAAATTTCAGTCTTGAACTATGTAAAAGTTTGGGTGGAGAATTAAAAGCAATTAGCAGAAAGTATGGAATTAGTACAGTATTTTTGTGTGGGTCGCGGTGCTTTTCAACAAAATCAAGGCAGACCATTTAAGCCCCACGGGGCCCTAAAATTACTTCTTTTCAGGTTACCTTAAGATATTTAAATGGAAAATGACAAAATGGTGTTTTTTTTCTTTCTCCTATTCTTTTGTCTCTGTTGCTAGATGAGTGGCAGGTACAGCCTGTGACAAACAGGGCTTGTAACATGCTCTAAATCTGTCAGGACTGATCGCACTGGCCTCATTTGAGTAACGGCTACATTGCAACAAAAAAAACATCCAGACACCATGCCCAGTTGATGATGAGATTATGAGCCAAAATGTGTGATTAAATCTGCTTTGCCTCCAACAGCCATATGGATGGATTGTACAATAACCTTTCCATAGGGTCCTAATCCTCTAGTGGATTATATACAGTATACAGTGTACATCAGTGCAGACAGGTATACATACATATAAAGTTGCAAATACAATGGATTCATCATCATTACAGATTCATGTTGTCTGTCAAATCTTATGTCTCTATCTCTGACACTTAAACAAAGTGATTTTATGTGATGAATTACATTATATCAATAATATAACTTGTTTGTTTAATCAGCAGCTGTGTTGTAGAATGTGTTAGATTCTGTCATTCCTTTTATTTGTCTTTATTGTATTATGTTCATATTTGTACTTATACATGTCTCAGGTCCCTCTGTCAGTTGTTTGTGCACTGTCTAATAATATAAAAATGGCATTACATTACTTCCTGCATTGGAAATTCATGTTGCAGTAGGATGTTTAGGATGTTGCAGTACATCCTAAAACGTATTAGCCAACTCAAATTGGTTGCATTTAGAACATGAAAAACTTTGTTAGAGACAGTTATGCAACAGCATCCACCAATATGCCCCACCCATATACTTTGGGTTTCTGTTCAGTTCTCTTTTTAGCTTTGTCACAGAGCAGCTTTGTCTTCTTTTATTTTCTACTTTTGCTTATTTATCCTGTAGTTTATTTTTTGTAATAACAATGATGTGTCATCATGATCTTGATCTTGCATCATGCAATGTGTGCGCTGACAGTTGAGTTACCAAGAGCAGCAGTCGACACAAGACAAGCTAGCGTTATCAGCTAATGCTACTTCTAACAAGCCCAAGTTTTTTCCAGTTACTGTAGCATTATGTTGTTTTATTTACAAGGACATGCACCTATACAGTAGCCTGGTTGACACCAGACCCTTCTCAGTTGTAACTGAGAGTGGGTCTGGGGAAGGTTCATTGACAGCCCATTTCCAAAGGGCGTCATCTCTGAGCACAATTGGATAGTCCTTCAACCAATCCGACTAACGATCCAGGTGACGTAGCAGCGACAGCGGCATCAACGGGTTGCTGCGCTTCAGTGGCATTGGAGAATAACAAGTGGCCGTCATGTTGTAATGTAAACAAAAAGCTGCTTGCCATTGCTGCGCTATCATCATAGTGTAACCCCCCCCCCCCAATGGTGGTGATTGATCCCTCGATTTGGAAAAATTGAAAATGGGCTTGAATGGGCCAGACAGACTTGCAGAGTTGGTCAGGGTTTTCCCAGGCTACCTATACAGTAACACTGTATAGGTAGCCTGACCCAGAAACTGAGGTAATCTTCATTACTAAACTTCATTGCTGTAAAAAATGCATCTTTCTTAGGAAAGGTAGAGGACATGATTTCAAGGGTACAGCTGATTCTGTATTTACAATAATGTAGTAAATTATTGAGTAAACTACCTAGTTTTGTAACAGTTAAAAAAAATTAATTTTAATTTTAATTGATTATTATTTAATTATCTCCAAGTGTGCTAGCAATTTGCTCCAGATTCTTTACTCATACGTTTTTAGATAGAGCTCTAAAAGAATAAAATAAAACTCCATCTAAAATACCGCTCATGTGTATCAAAATGACATGTGGGGTCTGGAAGGAATGGTAGGGTTTATGTGGTGGGGTCACTCTAGCCACTTTATCGACAGTGCCAGTAGCTTTTTTCTTGCTCACAAGCTAGCTGTCAATCCACATAGCAAAAATAATCTTCTCCAGACCTCAGCCATCCAAAACTCGCTGCCAAAGCATTTGACTCTCAGTGCTATTAGAGGATTTAGTTATGTGACTGTTTGACGTCATTTTTGTACCACTTCTTCTTTAATCTTACAGACAAGACAGTATGTCAAACCCCCTCTCAAGTTGTGGTTTACTCAAATGTAATCAAACTTGCGTAGTTTGTAGAAATATAATGAGATTTACAATCCAATAAGATCTGACCAGAAATGCAGCATGGAGTGTGTTGTCCGCCTGAAGGGGTTGTTGTACACAATCCATTACATGTGCTGTCTATTTTGTTGATGTTTATTGTTTTATTTGGCTTTCCAATTCACTTTTATATTCCTTAATGTTCAGACCATGTTCTGGCCTTATTTTCTGCATCATTGGGAACTGCAAGTAGAGTATGTTTTGGATGTCCAATGATATGACGGCGTTTGGTGTTTTTTGCCCCCAAATTCTCCTTCCAGGCAGCTCGGCAATAGTTATGTTTAAGGTAAATGTTAGAGTTAGGTGCCTGGAATGCGATGTTGGAGGCAAAAAACACCATAAAGCTGATATGACAGACACATGGAGACATTGATCATGATGGATGAGATTGTGTCCCACTTCTCATATGATACTTAATGCTTTTTAGGGAAGAATAAAAACAGTAATTAGCATCCAGTAGACACAAAAGGCAAAGTTATGCAAGACATTTGGTACATTTTGCTACATGAGGATTCTAAAATTAAAGCTTTATATGACATCTCATGGATTTAGATGAATTCTGAATTCTTTTATTGCAGTCCCAACCCTCTCTCTCTCTTTCTCTCTCACTCTCTTTCTTTCTCTCACAGAGCCAAAGGGTCAGTGATTAAATGATGTAGTTTGTAGGATGCATCAACCAGGTGGTGTAGAAACGCATCTGTTGTGTTAGTCCTGCAGACACGGTCTTACCCATGGCAAGCCTCAGATGTCGGAATGGTCCCAGCTGCTGTGTTCCCATTTATTTATTGTCATCTTTTGGACATCTATTTGTACAGTTTTCCACAAAACACTAACTGGTATAATTGGTACACATGCTCCACTAGCATTCCAGACTCTCCTCTTTGACATCCATCCATGATGATATCCAGATGTAAGGTTATGGGCACATTTAGTGTAAGTTTTAAAGAAAGACTTTACAGTTCAGCATGGCATGAGTTAATTCCTTTCTAGTATTGGCAGCCTAATATTCTAGATTTGCTGTAACGCCACTTCTTCTATTTATAATGCTGACATGCATGTCATAAAAAAACACGTTTTCAAAAATATGTTTAATGCTACATTAAGTATGAATTTAGGCAATTGTACTTTACTCCTTTTTTAAGGTGGCTATTGTGTGCTTTACACCACTACAGTTTTTTAACAGGTATAGTTACTTACTACTTTGCTGGCTAAGATTTACAGTATCTTATCTATCTATCTATCTATCTATCTATCTATCTATCTATCTATCTATCTATCTATCTAGCTATCTATCTAGCTATCTATCTATCTATCTATCTATTGTTATAGGTTATGCACTATTGGCTAGTTTAAAGTAGTTAATATTACCTCAACAAGCAACAGCATTAACATCCAGCTAACATATAAGCTGCATGTTAATGTTGTTCCTTGTGTAATGCATCAATAATAATAACAATAATAATAATAATAATAATAATAATAATGTTAATTAATAATAATAATAATGACAATGATGATGATGCTATCACATACAGGTGAAACAATAAGTCAATAAATTGATAGGCAGAAAAACAATCAGCAATATATTTTGTTGTGTTTTAATTATTCCAAACACCATTTCCTCTGGATGATAACAAGCTAACAGCACACAATATGTTTATATAGGGCTTATTAATATGCAATTATCAGGGCTGACCCCTTTTAGTCGATTAATCGACAAAATTAATATTTGTCAACTCAGAATGTCTTTAATCGACCACAGCCCTAGCAATTATGATACTATTTGAAATCTAGTTCAGCATCTTGTTTCAATCTAATTTCCGTACTATAACTTATAAAAAAAAATCTTTACTGAGTTCATTATTTTTGCCTGTAGCATCGTTCCAGTCCTTACATACACTAGTGATTCACTTGAACTCTACGGCCCTGACAGTTTTGTTGAAAGACATTTGATTTACTGTGAAACATGCATCCTCTCAAGATGCTTTTATGGTGCATGTGTGTCAGCAGGTGTTTTTATTGATTGTGTTTTTTTTGTTTTTACTGTCGCGTTATATGAGACTGACACATGGAGAGAATCCCTAATATCAAATGCATCTGTGTTCATGGAGATGTTATATGGTGGGATGTGTGAATGATTTATGTTGCAGTCAATTTCTACGACAAACATTCCCATATACTGTAAAGTCGATGAAAGGAAACTATAGAAGACAATAGATATTAGCACATATCAACTGCTTTATCTAAAAGCCTTGTTTAGAATGACATACTACTTAGTAAGCCTCCACAGAATTGAAGTGATACAACTGATTTAAATGTTCGGGAATTTGAAATGACTGGCAAAACAACATGAAAGCACATACAATATGTGCAAACTGTTTCAAGCATTCATGCAGGTACTATTTAAGCAAATGCAAACAAGTGTGCATTTTATTACATTATTCCATGCCTTGATCAATGAATTATTGAGATACATTATGTATAAACCCAACAATGAGAGTGGTTCATAGTATAATAAAAGTACTCACAAAGACATTCTTGTATATTATTTCCAAATTAATTTTAATAATGATGTCTGATATTTATTGGCAAAAAAATTATTTTACATTGTCCTCCCACTGCTTTTGATATGAACTCACCAGGCTGAAGAAAAAAGTGTGTTTTCTCAGATTTAGTGGGAAATTGAACTGGAGAACTCAATATTGGACCACATGAAAGCACAAAGCAAATCTTTGTAGCTACTGGACCTTGTATAAAAGTTATTTTTAAAGCCCTAGAGTGTAACATTATGGCTCATTTAAGGCTATGCAAATACTTCTTTTTTTAAGATTATTTTTGGGCTTTTCCGCCTTTAATTGATAGGACAGCTCGGTGAGAAATGGGAAGACATGCAGGAAATCATCTCAGGTTGAATTCGAACCCTGGACCTCTGAATGGATGCATACGCCTCTCAGTATATGTGCGCTTGCTCTACCCACTGATCCAACCTGGCCAAAATTACTGCTTTTTTTTTAGCATAAAATTGTTGCATGTCTAAAAGCTATATGTGCTGAGGTGCCAAAAGGCATTTCTTTTTGCCTGTAGGTATAACCTACACTTTTCTTCCTTGTCTCCATAGCTGGCAACATAATGGTATTGATGCTCCCCGTTTCAGCTCTGTGTATCTCTAAGCGTGCAGCTGCCACCGCCCTGCAAGCTCCAAATAATCCTGCGTTTTGGCAGAGCACTATAGCCTAAAATAATGTGCAGCATATTATCTAAGCTAACAACATATTTCCTTGTCAAGGGCAATTTAGCAATAGGCTTGATGTTTAAGGACTCATAATCATTCAAATAGCATCAGCTAAACACCCCTTCACAAATGTGCAAGTACGCACACACACACACACACACACACACACACACACACATAAACCACAGCGTGGTCTGTGATTGATTTGCACAGTGGCAGTGGTACAATAGCTCGGAGGGGGTGCAATCCTTAAATAGAAGGTTTGAAGGAAGAGCCAAGAATTCTGGTCAGCTGCAAGAAAACTGTTCTGGATGGTGTTCAACTACCAACAAACAATCCTCTGAAGTAAAAAAAAAAATGATTGTATGATTGTATCTTACCTGGCAATGTCTTTACGGCCAGCATTTCAGGTAGGGTAGATGGAATTTTAGCAATACTTCATCATTATCATTTGTTATTGAGATTTACCAACACAGCTATATAATTGTATAAAAAAGAGGTACATAATGTGAAAGCAATTCAGTTATTCACTTAATATTTAAAAAAAGCAAGTTTAAGTCGCAATAGCAATTAAAACAATTACAACAAAGGCCCAGCTTCCTAAATAGCAAAGGCATTTTCAAACAATATTGGGATTTGGAACCACTGCTACATTGTTTATCAAAAATGCACCAAGGATCTTTTTTTTTTTTTTTAGAAATGCATGTTTTCTTTCTGCCAGTATTAAAGTTTATAACGGATGGAGTTATTCTAGTTGATAACAAGCCTTACCTTGACTTGATGATGAAGGTGCAGTACAATGTTTTGCTGAGCCAGTCCAAAACTCAGCAAATTGACCCTTTGGTACCAATCCATCAGACCTATCAAAAAACAGTATCAATTTAAGTTTGAATGTTGAGAATGTGTTGGGAAATAAAAGTAAAAACTTGCTTCCAAATGTGATGTTTACTGTGCATTTACTAAATGCACCTGTGCCCATCTTTGAGCCCATGGGCGTGCTGGTCTTACAGGGAGGGGGGGTTCAGGTGAATTCTTGGCATATTGCTATCTTGTGGCAGCAGAAAGTGATTGACCAACAAAAATCTAGTCTGAAGTCAGTAATGCAGCATTTCATTGCTATTTCAACACCGCATTAGTAAAATGCGCCTAAGATCATGCACAGCACACGTAAACTATACTTGGTACACACACAAGGAAGTGCAGCAGCCCACAAACATATTACGGTGCAAATCCGCCATCATAATAGCAAAGTACCAAGGTACAAATGTGCCTGGCTTTTAAAGGGAATGGGAGATGACTCTCTGATTGGTTTATTGCATGGTACGCCCAAAACACACCTATGGATTATAAGGCACTAAGTACAACCCTTTTGAACTCTTGTAACAATGCATGTAAAAAATAACTTTTGGTTGTTTCCAAGAAAAACTCTACAGGGGGGGCTTTTAATATGAACTGGTCTCCATTCACTAACACCCTGACAATCAGAACTAGTTTTTTACATTTTCTGGGGGGAAATGTTACCTTTTCAAGACTCAGTGAATAGTGACGCAGTTTGATATTAGAACAACCACAACAATTTAAAGTGCAATATTGTAAAAAAGCTAGAAACACAGCCTTGTCAAAGACATGCAATCTCCATTATCTTAATAATATTTGGTACGTTTTGACAGATAATGCACGTTTTTAAATTCTCACGAGTGATTTCAGAAAAAACTGCTTGGACAAGTGGAAAATCGCATGTCTTCTTCCAGCAACTCCCCCTCCTCCCCTCAGTCATTCACCATTAGGCTTGCACAGTAGCAAAACCTGTTGGCAGTCTAAGCCATGCTGCTACCTGCTGAAATGTAACTAAGACAAAGCTCCTTTATCTGCCCTGCTAGTCTGCTGTCCTCAGCACACAATTTACTATTCAGTCATTTAACAGATGCTCTTATCCTGACAGGGGCATAACGAGGGCATTCATATATGGAGGGCTGATATTTCCACTGTGTCCTCCCAACTTTGTCAGATGTGAAGGACGTAGGGCACTGACGGTGGAGGTCACAGGAAACCTGTCTGGATAGCAGACTGTGGAGATTACATACTTTATGACTCCCAATTTGGATTTCTCTCCCTCCTCGTCTCCCTGCTTCTCCCTCACTGTTTTTCTCACTGGATTTCTCATTTCCTATGTTTTTTCTACCTGCATGCCACATTACATTTCGAAGGTGAATCCCATAAATACTGAAATTTCTTTGGAGGATAAATTACTTAGGATGCATGGAATCCTAAGCTTCATTTTGCATAGACAATGTCAACCACTGGAAATTCTTACAGCAACTTCATACATTCTGACAAGGCTAACAGTCTATTTTCTATAAATATTGGATTGACACAAAGGACAAAAGAAGGAACGGAGAAATGTGCTGATTTATTTAATCCTTTTGAAATATATATTATTTTCAGATTTGTTTTCCACATCTCACATTTGAAGATCCGTCTCAATTTTTTTATCTTAGAAAACAGGCCTGGGAAATTAATCTCCTAAAGACTCTTGATAGGGTCATGTCCAGACCCGCAGACAATCCCAGCAGGTGCCAACTCTGTGCCTGTATGCAACTGTGTTGGGCACAGTTCACTCTGCTTTTCCCTTAACTGCACCTTTTTAATTTTCTTAGTGGAGGTTGCATTAATGACCAAAAATTGGCCAGATAACATGAATGCGGTGCTGCAGTAAATTATGTTAATTACAAGACAATCAATATGTTGACCAGTAAACTAATGTACTGTGGAGGCTTTTCACCAGAAAAAAGAGCCACAGTTCATCCTCAGATGTAGCTTTATATTTTCTGTCTTTTACTCCTAAAAAAATGACCTTCACTACTTAAACAATGATTACAACGTAATCATGTGTACATACAGTAGACGTGTGTACTGTATGTTACTGGACTTAACTGAAGCAGTTGCCAAAATGAATAATTATCTTCTTTTGAATGAAGCTCAGACACCTCGAATGTAAGACAATCTGGTTGCTACAAAGAAAGGATTTGGCATTGTCAAACATTTTTATATTCTCTTCCTTCCTGCTACCAATGTGCACATCCATGATGCCATGTCAACAAGCGCCCACACATGACAAGCATATCATCCTGTGTGGGCGCGTTGAGAGTGTCAGAAAAAGAATATTAAGCAACACCCCCACCCTCAGTCCATCCCCCTGAGTGATGCTGTCCTTGTGATTTAAGCAAAAAGTAAAGTTCCAATTGTATAATCACAACTGGAGAAGAGTTAATATCTCACAGTGTAAAATACCGTTACAATGTTTTTGTGTCACCTTCTATTTTAGTTTAGATGAAATGTTTAACAATGCCTTCCTCCATTATTGAGTTAAAATGTGATTGGGTTGTTTGTTCTAAACAGTCAACAACCCCCCCCCCCATTCTGAATCTAGAAATCTTTTGAATAAATATTTTATTCACTGCTCCGGATAAACAGCCTCATCAAACCCTGATGAATTACAGTTATTTTGTCATCTTTTGAAGGATATATTGGACTTATTTCCCCTTTAAAATGTCATCAGCATGTCACTGGAGTGTCATGACATATTTTATAGCATTGTACAAATTACTTAAAATTAATTACTTAAAAATCATCAAAAATATATGACTTGGAGATACAGATGGAGTCAAAGCAGTGTGAGCATTTCTGTCCTTCTTTGCCCGTCGTCAGTCAATCAAGACTTCAAACCAGAGAGATTTTATGATTTATTAAAGTAAGTGATTACAGCCAATGCAAGTCACAAGTGCAGTTTCATTGGTTTTGGGCCAAGCCCTTCCAACCCACACACAACACACATAACCACCAACACCACCCCACACCCCCTACACACAGCCTCTCCACAGGCATGCCAGTAGTAAGCGGTGCTTTCACCATACAGAGAAAAGAAGGGCCAAGCGGCAACTAGGGCAGCGGGGGCACAACCTGTCAGGGAACTCTGCTGCCAAGCCTCA
Source organism: Etheostoma spectabile (assembly GCF_008692095.1). Taxonomy (NCBI): domain Eukaryota; kingdom Metazoa; phylum Chordata; class Actinopteri; order Perciformes; family Percidae; genus Etheostoma; species Etheostoma spectabile. The sequence goes on from NC_045742.1 coordinate 11,814,409, forward strand.
AATACATTTGGAGGTAGCCTCGACTGAAAGTGACTTTCAAAGTTTATCTTAGTATTGCAAAGACCCATACTCAGATGAACTGTGCACAAAAAACACAGATTTTTCTTAGGCAGTTCTTTCTTTGTGAAATGAAATAAAGGGGAGTAACATTTCTGACCTTGACTGTACTGACTTGTATCTGTGAAAGGTTTGTTACAAGAGAAGTGTTTTCACATTCCTCAACTAATTTCTGTTTTCTGTGCACTTTGAGATTCAAATGTAAACTGGGCATGATATAGTTGGGACATAGAGCTGCATAATAAATCAAATATACTATACACACATTTCCGTGAGTATGCTGGCCATGCAAGAACCGGGATGTTTTCAGCTTCCAGGAACGGTGTGCAGATCCTTGCAGCATGGGACCGTGCATTATCATGCTGCAACATGAGGTGATGGTCGTGGATGGATGGCACAAAAATGGGCCCCAGGATCTCATCACAGTGCATTGAAAATGCCATCAATAAAATGCACCTGTGTTCGTTGACTGCAACATACTCCTGCCCATACCATAACCCCAACGCCACCATGGGCCACCCGATCCACAACGTTGACATCAGCAAACCGCTCACCCACAAGA
>NC_045742.1:11815037-11815286 GCF_008692095.1 Etheostoma spectabile
ACTGTCTGCTATCTGCCCTGTACAGTGAAAACCGGGATTCAAGTGACAGACGCCATCAAATGTGAGCATTTGCCCAACCAAGCTGGTTACTACGCCAAACTGCAGTCAGGTTGAGACACCGATGAGGACGATGAGGACAACAAGCAGGCAGATGAGCTTCCTTGAGATTGTTTCTGACTGTTCTGACTGTGCAGAAATTCTTTGGTTATGCAAACTGATTGCTGCAGCAGCTGTCCGGGTGGCTGGTCT
>NC_045742.1:11815296-11831126 GCF_008692095.1 Etheostoma spectabile
CGATCTTGGAGGTGAAGATGCAGGATGTGGAGGACAGATAGACAGATTTGTAAACAACCTTAAAACAATATAAAACAATTTGTAGATCTATGAGTTCAGCTCATGAAAAACGGGGCTCATGAAAAAACTCTGCCGCCTATCAAATGAAGCATTTCCTAAACTAACAGCATGACTCAGGGTGGACTCAGCCAGCTTCAAGACAGCAGGGCATAACACACGGCCGTTCCCTGTTAAATCGCCTGAAAACAAAACCAGGGTGCTACAGCATAACAACACAGACCTCTGCACACATTAGGCTGCTCGGATACAATTCGACTAAGCCAGACATGTCTTGGATCTTGGCTGAGATGGACGGCCTAGCGCTGCAGTGTTTCAGTGTTTACACTCACTATATAAATGAGCCTAGCGGCTAGAGGACTTTTAGCTAGCAGCTTAATCCCGAAAAGAACATCATGAATATTGATTAATAAAATAATCGGGCTGCCTTATTGGTATGTCACAGATTTGAAAATTTGCCAATCACTGTCAACAAACAATTAGCAAAAGCCAGAAAAGAAACCCAAAACCTTCAGCACAGAGCAGACTTTTCAGTACAGAGAGCGAAAGCACACTGTCATCGTAGCTGTGTCTGCCACTGCAAGTAACAAGCTAACAAATTGCATCAACAAATAAAAGATGCTAACTACACTTACCATTCTGATGTCAGAAACTATCTCTGCAGGTCGCAAGTGTGTCCTTTCTGACAAGCCCAATTGGTTAAATTGGGCGTCTGTCTGAACCTGGCTTAAGGCTTTAACATGTATGGCTAAATCTCTCTGAATTTTGTGACAAACCAACAGTTGAATTTTACTCAAAATCAGAAAGAAATGGTGCCAGAGAAGGTGCTAAATTCAGAGGATCAAAGGATAGATTGTCTGGGAACCATGAATGTCTGCCCCAATCCATCTTGTAGATACTGAGATATTTTACTACACTTTGACCTGCTGGTGACGGTAGATAAAAACACGGTATATCAGGAAAACAGGAGTCAGTAGGATTCATCATCAGAGACGAATCCTTTTTGTATTCAATCCAATGTGTTCTTAATATTGCTTTCTGCATCTCCATGGATGTCCCAAACTACCTCTGCAGTTCATCAAGTGTGCAAATTACTATTTGTGATGTCTTATATCTTTTCCTGTGGCCTTACCCAGAGAATGTTTGGAGAGTATATCTGATTTCACTTGAAATTGCAATGGCCAAACCACCACTAAGTCATCAATCAACCTCAATTCATTTGAGGTTTGATTGAATTTCATAATTTCCTTCAGTCTGAGAGGTTCTGGACATCGATAAACCCAATATTTGTGTGACTGTTAGTCAAATGAGAGGTACAACAATGATATTTTAAAAAAGGAGCATGTTGAACTCAAATATTTTATTTCCCCTCTCTCTGTTGACAATCGTCACGATATGAATTATACGAACCTATGCAAAGTATTGCTCTTAATGTTATGAAAGAACAATACCAGAGAAAAACAATAAATGTATAATAGAAGCAGAACAGAAGGACAATACAGAACAGCAGCTCTAAATGCTATGTAATTGTGAAATAAAAATGTCCAAAGTTACATAGTATTTCACAGATATGTTTTGAATATCAATATATCAACATGCTGTGTAAACAAGCAATTTCTATATAAAAACACAGCAAAACATTTTTTCTCAGCGGAGCATGCAACTCGCATTAAAATAAACAGGCGGTATTTCATTTATAATTTAATTTGCTTTTCAGACGATTCTCTTTTATCACTGTTTTCACATTCCACTAATACAGAAATGATGTGTGACTAGTATTGTCTTTATATTTCAATGTCACCCTTGCCTTTATGTATAGAATAACACTGAACACTTTGTGTCTCATTAGAGTATGTTGGCGATACAGATGAACTGTATGCATATGTTAATTTAACTACGACAAATCTTAGTGATGTCCTTTTTCTCCATTTCAGTGAGTGTGTGCCATAAGACAGAGGTGTGGAAAAGGCAAACTAAAATCATATTAATAGAAACATAATCTCCTCTTTCATCTTTAATTTTTCACCGTCACATCAGAGCGATGTAGCACTCATCATCCTCTTAATTAGCTGTCAAAGTATGGCCGAGAGGACTTCCATAAAAGATGCTTCCCTTGACGCAGGACAATAGAGGAAATGGGGAGGGTGGTTTCTAGGATATTTCACTGTTTTCCTTTAGTCTCTTTTAAGGCCACAGTCCTCTTGGGTGCTAGCTGTATATATCCTAACTGGAAATGGAAGAGGCAAAAAGGTGAGGACACAAATTACATAGTGTGACACATGTCTGGTAATGTCCTAGTCTCTTCTTCAGTTATTAGTCATTCCTGCAGCTATGCTCAAGCACACAAACAGACAAGACCTAAATATCTGTATTTTGAATATTATCATGAGACTATTACTTTAATAACTCAACAGCACTGAAGAAACATATTGTAAGCATATTTGTTTAAAACAAATCTCCCTCTGACAGTGGTGACTTTAGAACTAAGGGAGGTGTTACTAATCTGGTGACAGTGGCCTCATAACAACCTACAATTCCAAAGTTTATACCACACAAGTCAATGGCTTCTTGCTTAACAACTTTACTTAACTATTGAGTCCAAAAAATAACAATCTTGAGAATGCAAATCATGTGAAGAGTAGGTTTTTGTCACCACCGTTAGACGTCACCACCGTCAGGTTTTCTGTCTGACAGTGGTGACATACAGTCTGAAAAACCTTAAATATGTGCAAAGGAACCCCTGATTATAACCTTGATTCTTTTTATTCATGAAAATATTTTTTAATTTCCAACAGAATTAGCACTTTTCTTTGTGGGACATGTTTTTGTCAAAGTTTCAAGAATTAGTGATGTACAAGTCAAATCAATCAATCAAATGTATTTAAAGGTTCAATGTGTAGAAATTTCTCCATATATCACAATCAACTCTCTCGCGCCAAGCAGTGCAAAGTATGTACTACAGCTACAGTAGCCTTTACGCTTCAAAAAGCCAGTCTTTTGCTCTTTTAAATATCCTTTTTGCTTTTTCTGGGCAAAGAAGAAATTTGGATTTTGAATATGTGTGGTCCTCCATCTATCCTTCTTCCAACTTGCCGGGGCCGGGAAGCGATGAGACCCATTGGCAGCATTAGCAGCACCTTTGAGATTATTATGTGATAGCAAAAACGCAAAAGGCGGAGCAGTGTGTCCTGTATGTCCCTTACCGGCAAACGTATTTCAAGATGGCGCATAAATATGGAGCGTCAACCCCAGTTTATGCAAATGGTCATGTAAAATGCCAAGCCAATAGGAATACTTGAAATTGATGGTGGTGGTAAATATTCATGAAAAAGGACTAGTTTATGAACAGGCTACACAGACTTTGATAATGAACAACTAAACACATTACACACTGGACCTTTAAAGTCTAAAATCACCATTAGACATGGTCTCAGTGCACTTTACAATTAAAGGAAGACAATTAACAAGTAACAAAAGAATTGAACAGCACTGAAGCAGTAATATTAAACATTACAAAACCAGCAACATAAGACAATAAATGAATAGGTTTGTTTGTGAAGGACACAGAAAGGATGATGTGTTATGGTTGGCTATAGTATAATGAGTAAAGGTGGGTTTTCAATCTAGATTTAAAAATATCAACTGAGTGAGCTTCTTTAACATGTAGTGCGGGGCCATTCCACGGTAGGAGAATGCTCTATAACAAACTGATCTTTTGTTTACTATGGGAATGACCAGGGGACCAGCATCAAGGGAGCAGAGAGAGTGTGCCAGTGTATATGGTGTAATAAGCTCAGATAAATAACGTGGTGCGAGTCCATGCAGGGCCTTATATGTTAAAAGAAGAACCTCAGCTCCAGCTTGCACTGGGAGCCAGAGGCCAGAATGGATGTTATGTGATTGTATTTTCTAGTTTTTGTCAAAATTCTGGCTGCAGTGTTCAAAGCAAGTTGAAGGCCTCTAGTGGCACAATTTGGAAGACTAGAAAAAAGGGACATTGCAGTAATCAAGTCGGGAAGACGCAAATGCATGGATATACCAGTTTCAGCATCTCAAAATGTATCTCAGTTGTTTGTTGTACCTAACAATGTAAAAGTGGGTTCCTGATGTGCAGGTGGTGGAACTCACAGTTCTAAAGAGCTTCTCCATTACCATATTCAGCCCATTTTGTCTGCCTCATTTACAATCTGATTGGAGTTTGGGCACAGCAGAGCAGAGGCCAGGCTACAATTGAAAAATAATGAATTAGTGTCACAATTAGTAACAGGGTTAACCTTCTTATTGCACAAAGCAGGAATATGTGTTCCTCCTCTTCGTGGTGTATGAATAGTGTTTGTGTGTGTTAGTGTAAGTGTGTGTAAGTTGAAAGTGTTTTTGTGCTGAGTGCTTGTGCATAATTTTCATCAGTAATTGTTACTAATGAGATGTCTAGCAATCTGCCAGTGGATTGCACACTTCTGTACATTCTATCTTGCCTGGTTCGAGACCTTTGAATCTGCCCCACTGAGTAGACTGAGTCGTCTGGCAGTATGACATGAAACAGTGGTTTCTCGGTTAAAAAAGATGGATGGATGGCTGGAGAGATGGATGAATAGATAGATGGATAGATAAAAATGGATCCAATGAGCAATCCAATCAGGGATCCAATGACGTTGCAGTGGGACTAACGGCTAGCCAATTAACACCATGGGCAGCATGCCGTTGTCATGCTGTTGTCAGGCTGTCACAATATTGCAAAAAAGTTTGTTTTTACTGTGCTCCACTCCAATCTTAATACCCCAAGCAAAACCAGTATGTTGACACTGATAGGTTGGTCTCTAGTGATTAGTTAAGGGAAATCGAATCCCCCTCCCACACGGAATCAATGAGAGTGGAAGCAATGTGGGACTAAACATGGAAACGGAGTGTAACGAGTTGACAATTAATTCTGATATCAGGCAACATTCTATCCTGAAGTTCTCTTTTCAGTGCATTTGTCTGCTTTTATCCATTTACACCTTGGTATACACTCTATACAAGAAATACCTTCTCTGTTAAATGTTACCGCAGACTGAATACTAGATGTGTATCAGGGTATATCCAGTAGATAATGCCCACCTGGAGCTAATGAAAGCTTTGATATAAAAGAAGGCAAGAGAGGCACAATACTTTACAGAATAGCTACTGCTCCATTTTGAAGCTCCTATATAGTGAAAGCATTGTTTCTTTTAACATTGAGCTGCCACAACCTAAACTGAGTTAAAATATAATTTAGTTTATTACTTATAAAAGAGCCAGAACTAAAGGAAAATATCTTTGGTCAAAGGGCAATGCTGATTAAAGGAGTTGTTGGTGTGCACCAGCTGTCGACTGCTCATTGAAACCAAACCTTTTTAATTTTTTACAAAATGTATTTAAGCTTAGCTTTAAAAAGAAAGTCATAAATAAAACCATACTTGAAAACAAAAACTTACATGAATAACTTTCCAAAAACTAAAACAGTCGTTTTCCAGATACATTATTTTTTTTCTTGCTTTTCCAAGGCAGAATGACGACATTTAGTAGTTTAATTTAGTAGAATTAAATCATACATTTCTTAGCCTGGGAGCTTAATGACTCCGGGAATTTTACCAACATTAAACCAAATCCATAGTGACACTGTCATTATAATGATTAAAAAAATATTACCTCTCATGGAGTAGTGAAAAAAAGTGAATATGAGAAAATAAGCAACTGTCAAAACACTTATCCTCATTGTTGCTTTTCAACTAGATGACACTGTGTAGAGATATCACTGCTTGCTGTGCGTGTAGTATATTGACACTGATATTGGCCAATGACAAACGGAAGGGACTGTAGGTAATTGTACACTGTGCAATTACTCTTCACTAGCTTGCAGGCAGGCAGTCGATACAATCACATTCTTGTTATGTTCATATGAATATATTCATCCTAACTTGGAAGGTATACTTCATTCACTGAATAAAGCAGATATGGGAGAGACATGTCTAAATGGAAAAGTTATTGAATGATTGATATATAACCCTGCAAGAATATTCAATCACACATTTTGGTTAATGAAAATGGACCGTAGAAATAGGGTAGGTGTAAGGGGTAGACGTGACAGCTTACTGGTTTCACTGCACAAGTCAGGACATCACCTCCCTATGCCAAAGCCACATGACAGTAACCAAGTCCAAATTTCAAATTGCACTGCTGTACTGAATAAAAATACACTTAACACAGAAATTAATGGAACAATTAGTAATTAACAACATACCAGGGGTGACCCAATAATATGGGTCTTGTTACAAGAAAATACTATTGTATAGTCCTATTATAAATCCTGCCTTTGTGAAGCTTCTGATGGTCAATTTCTGTTGTGGTTATGTCAGAGAGACTGAGACACTTAAATTTGCTAGTTTTACATTAATGTATTTTTTGTATCATATTTGATATGGAGTTTTAATGTTGTATATACTTAACTTATCTTGTCAAATCAAGTCAATTTAAATGGATCTTCAGTATCATACCACAATTTACAGTATATGATGTTATACTATACTCATAGGACTAATTAGTTAGCACTAATGTAAGAAGAAGGCACAAACGTCTGCCTGTAATGATGGGGTACAGACTGAGTGAATCAATAATCCATATAATAGTATCAAGTTTCTCAGATGAACATGTGATCATTACCGATCAGACTTAATCTGAGATATTCTGTCTTTAATTGGCCGCTCTCTGGACTGAGTAACAGTCTGAGTGCATAGCTAGCGTGATCTAATTTACACAATGACAGTATTATGTAAGACTCTTAAAAACAAATGTCTCCTTTGTTATCATATAATATATTGCCAGTTGTGGACATCAGCAGCAATACATCATGTTAAATGTATTTTGTGGATTTGGCACGGATATTGTGTTTTTCTATTGCATCCACTATGTGAAAATGTAATGCACTTAATTCTTTATTGTCTTAGTTCCAAAATATGGTAGTTTACATTTTTTTGTTATGGAGCAGTGCATCCTCTTTTTGCATTGTGTTTGACCTTCTTCCTCAAGTGCTGCTAAGAGCGTAGACAATTAATTTGTTGTGCTCTCTGCTAACTCCTGCATGCTTTCTGACAATGCTTGTTTGCCATTTCACAATGGAAGAAATGCTAGACATTAGATTTTCAGGCTCGGCAACAGGGAATAACTAGCAGTTCAAAGTTGGTACTCCACCTACGATCACAACTGACGTTTGGCTTCCAGATACAAATTCAACTCTATGATGTAGTTGGCTCAGGCCATCAAGCCACAGAACAATGCTCCTGATTAACTGGTCAGTCTCTCTCTGAACTTTTTTTGGTTTGAGACCGAAATGAACAGATTGTTGCTTAAAAGTGGAGGACATGTTCCTCCACAGGGTGGCTGGCCTCAGCTAGCATAATAAGGTGAGGACTTTAACGAGTCAGGAGGGCCTCGGTATTGAACTTCTACTCCTCCACAGAAACATGAGGGGTTCAGGCAATTGGTAGGATTCTCCTGGATAGCTCCATTTGGTGTTGCTCCAAGCCCAGTACACTTATGAGTTCCAGCATGAGTTTTATCAGTTAAAGAAAACCTGGCTGCTCTGCTCACTGTGTTTCCACTGTTTCCACACATTTTTCTTTTAAATGAACAGCAGCAAATGTACCATCTCTGCTGTGTGATTGTATTGCAATGTGTCAAGTTATCTCCCATTAATGACATTACACATTATTTTGAATTCCATGCAACAATAGGATACATTTTATACTGCAATAAACCCAAAGCTAGTGTGTATCAATATGCCATTTGTTTTAATTTTACTAGAGCAAGGATAATTGAAATGAATAAATCGAAGCTGCAATATTTGACCTCCTATCTGAAAGAATGAGGTATTAAATTGAAATGTTAAAATTTCCCATTTGTATTTTGAAAATAAATGACTCAGGTCAAACACTGAAATTCCCTTTAACTTCCATTTAAGGCATTTCAAACTAAAAACCTGACATTGCCAACATTAAACTACTGGGATATTTGAAATGGTACACCAAGCTGCAGTGTTATTGATTCATGTAGTGTAGTGTAGTGTTTAATGTAATGCATTACACCAATCTAGTACAGCATCATGAGGCATGCAACTTCAAATTCGTCAATAAGGTGCCTCCTTTTCCAAAAGCATGTCTTTTGATGGTTAAGCCGTTTTTGTATCACATTTTGTGTATTTGTGACTACCCAGTTAATCCTCAAGATATTAATCATAAAGGTAATAAAGAGATCAGTGCTAAGACTACAGCCATACTTAGGTAGTTATTACTTAACATAATGGCTTCACAGGAAGGAAGCGTTGCCAAGGCCAACACCAGAGAACAATGCAACCCTTTAGACCCGGATCCACTGTGGATAATATAATACAAAAAAATGAAACACAGCTGTGCTCACAGATGTTCATTTGGAATCCTCTTTCTCATGAAAGGGGGGGGGGGGTACAGTACGGAGAAACCAGAGGGAATCTGTTCGTATGGCTAATTGCTGTATCCTGGCCTCCACCTTTAAGTCTGCATTATCTTTCAGCTTAATTATTTAATAATTCATTTATAATAATAAGTTGCTCCTAAATCACAGTGACATTTAGCCATGCACTGTTAATTGTTACACAGTATATGGGTATTATGTGGTGTTTTAACCAAGGGCTTATTAATACAAGATGTTTATGTTTTAACTCGAATATTTTTGTGGTTCTGTGAAACTAGGTTCATTTTAAGCCTTTAGTCAATAAAAGCGCCTTTAAAACCCCAGAGAATAAACTGGGCAGACAAAAAAGCAAAAAATAAATAAGGTTTAAAATGTCAAACATTAGGGCTTTTTTTCTTCTAAACTTTTGGAAGGTTGACATTTTTGAAACAAGAGTTTCTCAACACACTGCAATAACTTTCAAAAATAGCACACTGTACTGGTGCATTACTTTGAATATAGTGAATACAAACATTTTCATGCACCTACTTTTCTTACTTTTTGGACTTTTTTTTCCACATTTACTTGCAATGATGTCTAGAGTATGACTTCCTAATATGAAGGGTTACTGATGAATGAATTGATGTGGTTTTACCACTCTAATACAAAATAAATGCTTCCCAAATCAATTAAATGTTATTAAATGCACTTGTTATACTACTAATCTACATTTCTACTGGTGTATGTGTAGATCAGAGTGATTTAAAATAGCTCCATCTGACCTATTCTTTAAATCTGGAAGATATAAACTTGCATCCAGTCAGGAATCTAGAGACACGAGATGGCTGAACAGAGGCTATTCCCAAGGTGTGTTGTTTACTTGAGGTTGAGCTGCAGCAGCTGAGCTTTGTTCATAAAATTACTCAAAATAACCAATTATCCATATTTGGCGGCGTATAGGAACAATCCCCAAGCCCCTGAGGATGCCTGTAGTCCTGACACTGACAGAAACAACTCATGTCACACAGTCTAAATTGAGCTTTTCTCATCGTTCCCTTTTTCTTCTCACTTTCAGTGTTCTGTCTGATTTTAGTCGATGTGTCTTTATGTGTCTGCTTTTACATTTGTCAGTCTGTTTTTATCAGCATGACTGTCAAATCAAAGTAAAGTATTGTATGAGCAAGGGAGACTTTGGAGCATAAGTATCCAGGTAATAAAGCAGTGGTAAAACAATAACATGATAGAACTTTTGAGGTGTGGAATATAGTGATTCATAGATGAAAAAAAGTTTTGCTTTAATGAGCCCATGGGTATAATTGTTATACTACCAGCGCTCTGTTTAATGTTTTCATTTTTTCTCTGTAGCTGAGGTAGTAATTCATCATGTACTGTTGAAGGATGGCTGGGCACTAGCATGGGGGTGGAACAAACATTGATCCAAATATGCATGTACAGGAGTATGGCTGTTTATGTGTCTATTTCTGACAGTGTGTGAAACAGAAAGGGAGGAAATTAAGTATTGTATGGTAGAGTCATTTAAATGAGAAAAGTGTAACAGAAGTTACCTCAGAATTTCAGAGAATTGTTTAAAATATAAGAAAATATATTTAAATTGAGCATTAAAATTATGTATGGAAAAAGTAAGAACTATTATATAACAAAACATCTATCAGTCCCTCCAGGATTTTGCTGACTTTTTTTAAATTGTTGCAGCCCAAAATACCTGATGTTGTGGGAGCATCTGTAAAAAATTGTAATAAAAGTTGCTATGTTTTTGTATGTTTGTTGCAATGAAGTTACGTGAGACAGAGAACGCTACAAAAAAAATAGTGATTTCTTTTCTTTGTATAGTTCTTTAAAAATAACAAGGAAACTTGTTTTGGGAAGAAGAAAACTCTGGGCTGAGTTTTCCTAGTAACCAAAAAGGCTCACAATGCTGCAAATGTTGGTATAATATGAAGATGGCTGGTGCATTTAAGACAAAAAATAATTTATTGAATGAATAAAATCTGAAAATGTCCGTCAGTACCTTGTTTTTTTACATTCTTTACATTGTTAGTTCATATCTGTCTTTTATTCTCTGTAAAGCGTCCTTGAGTGTTAGAAAGGCGCTGTTAAATAAAATGTATTATTATTATTATTATTATTTCTAATCCTGGACTTGGACACACATTCATACGGTTTGATAAACGTACATATTGGGCTTTAACTTACTGCACTTACAATAACTTCCACCGTGTGTGTGCATCTGTGTGCGTGTCAGTCGCGGGAGGAACTCAGCGGCTCCGCCCGTTGCTGAGAGCCTCCAGGATTGAAACAGCAGCCTCTTCAGCGACATCAGAGTAAAAAAAGCGTTACAGTACATTGATGTTAAAATGTATACAGGTTGGCAGGATGGTCTGAATGTTTTGCACGGCCGTTTTGTTGGTAAATGTGAGATGTTCGAGTCACACACATCTCATTAGACAAGGAAATTAATTTGGCCATGTACGTGGGACGTCAACCTGTTCTCACTCCTGCTGGGTCATTGGCTCTCAGAGTCAAATACTGATATGAGTCACAGTCTGGCATGTGGGACTGGTCTAAATCGCGGGAAACTCAGGTTATTGGGCAAATTTGCGAAAAGGTTGCAGTGATTGGTAAAAATTGCGAGTTGCACCAAAGTCACGGTGATTGGTAGAATTTACGTGAATTGGCGTGATCGCAACATCGCGAAATCCTTGAGGGACTGCACTGTGTGATATATGCCGTGGGATTATAGAATTTTAATTGGCACTTAGGTGAATATACTAACTTTAGATATTATAGCGGCTTTGCCGTATATAACTGACATAATAGTGCTAATACTATTGATAACGTTTCATCTTATGTTGAATGTGCAAAATAATGGACTGTATCAGAATATATATGTAATAACTTTCTAATTAATAATATCCTCCTCATAGAAAATGTGACTAAAGGTTATACTGCAGTGTAGACTAAGGTAATACATTAACATATCTCCAACCCCTTAATTTGATAATGTTTCGAATTGTATTGACTTAGGTCTCGGGATTTGCATTTTATTATAATTCTAAAAGCTTCCCTTGGTTTAGTTTATCTAATATTGTAAAAGAGATGGGGTATGAACAAAAAAAAATTGAGCTGAAATGATTAATCATTTGATTTGTCGTTTAACATAAAATGAATTCCCTGCAGGTCAAAAAGAGGTCAAACACTTTTTTAAAGTGTTTTTAAAGGAATTTAACTTAAATTTAACTATTTTTCTGACATTTAAATATAGACTGATTGATCCCTTTATCAAGCAAAAAAAGAAAATCAACTGATTAATTGATTATGAAATAATTGTAAAAAAATTACATATAAAGTTGTTTTCTTTCTGAATGGTGAGGGGAAAATATCCTAAAAGCTATGTCTATTGCCAATGGGTACTTTTTAAAGTGACAAAAAAAAGATTGATTTTTGTTTTCATGTCCAGCAAGCTGTGTAAGAATATCATGATTTTTCTAACTTTACTTGTATTGCTCCCTGGTGAATTGTAAGGTGGTATCACATTTTAGTCTACATATCAAGCAAATGTGATGGATGGCCCTGGAGAGGGAGGTGGGGAAATTAAGAGAAACAGAGACATACAGAATGTTGAAATTAAGATGAAAATTGGGACGAAAAGCAGAAATGGGCTGGGTGGATTGGACATGGTGGGGATAGAATTCCACTGGGCAAACTTCTAATTAGTTCTGCTAGCCCTAGGCAGTGTATTGCCACTGGCCTTGTAGCATACAGAGTTCCTGCAAGGCCTCTTATAGAATGATTGACCGCTCTGGCAAAGAAACTGATGATAGCTATCATAAGCATAGCACTTGCATTTAATTACCCTGGGGTTTACAATGCATGATAAATACCCATACGCATAAAGATCGATAATTGGCATTTACAGTTTGGACTATTAACCATCAGACCTCCTTGTGAGCCTTTGCAAAAGTCACCCTTACTAGCACACAGAGTCCATGCATTTGGTTCCAGTTCTGGAACTATGGAAATCCACCTTCATTATGAATCAATCTGTCTATGTAACCTGCGTATGTCAGAGCATTTGTCTCTGAAATGTTGTAGTATGCACTACTATTTTATTGTTGGTAGATTCATAATGTTACAGAAATGGACTGTTTTGTGCGGCCGTTTTGTTTCATGGGCTTGTGAGTGATAATTTCATTCCACTACAGGAAAGAAAACAGGAGCGTGACTACAACTAACTTTCTATGTACTGCTCCTTAATTGGCCAGCAAGGGAAATCAGCCATTGAAATGGTGTCACAGTAAATGTGTGCTATCCCAATGAGCGAGTGGTAGGGGAACTTCAGGGGCCAGCATTAGCAGCATCTTTAAAAATGACTCCTTTTTTACTACAGGAGAGATTATGCAGTTAAATGGATGGCAATGAGAGAGAAGGTGAAATAATATCATGCCTTACTATGCTTAACATCTACTGTAACTATCACAGGATAAGCATCAAAGATAATTAATATAATGGTATGATGGGTGTTTTAAATGTCCTTTGCTGTCACTGGTTTCCCAGTCAATACCAGAATAAGATTATCAGTGCAGAAAAAAACCATGACGATCAATTGATCATAAACACAATCAGAGAGGCCAGCCTTAGTGTCGGTTATCATTAATAGGAATCTCACAAACATATGGCAAATGTCAAAGTAAGTTGCTTTAATTACAAAAATGATGTGAATTCACCCACAGTCATTCCAGACTGGTTCTCTCATATGATATGCCCTCATTAATTCATATTATATTCACACCGCTCAGAGTTGTTTTCACACGTTCTTTTTCCTTTTTTCTTTTCCTGACAGGTCACACAAATGGACTAGAAAACTCCAAGGGATTGAATGTGGAACTGTGCAAGCGTTGAACATAGTTCATTTTTATATATTTCCTAGAAGTGTTGATTGTTCTTAGCTGAGCACACGGTGGAGAAACGGAAAGTTACAATTTGCTTTCACAATTTCACAACTTATTTTTATTCCTTGGAAGTTGTTCCTGGGTCTATATTACCATGCAAGTTCCGTGACACACTATCTGTTATCTCTTTAAACAGATACGTACCAACATCAGAATGCAGAATCTGGAACAAAGGGAAAATATGTTGCTACTGGAAGCTTCTGGTTTCTGTTTGTAGTCTGTTTGTAGTGCGAGTAGTATTGACCAATCACACTGAGCTTTGGTTCAAATGGAATCTCGAAACCCATAAGCTATTCTAGACCAGGCACACAAGGGAAGTATTGGACCGGATATCTGCTGGAGACACAGGAAATCCAAAAATATTAGATGTTGCACCCAGAGGCTAAATCATCAACAGACCTATAGCTGATCCGAGATCTGTAATGGCTCTTTATTGCATACTGGGGATTTAAAATCCTGTAATGTTATACATGACAAAAATGACAATAGGATAAATAATTGCCACCTTCGACACCAATTAAAAACCAAATAATGATCTGGTGATTTTTGAAAAATAATATTTTTTTCCCAAAATGCACTTATTTAGATCCTCATAGTAATATAATAACAAAAGGAGCAATATCAATTTTTATAGTTATGTATTAAAAATTGTATTACAAATGTTGTTCAAGTTTGGCCTAACCTG
Organism: Etheostoma spectabile; assembly: GCF_008692095.1. Lineage (NCBI taxonomy): Eukaryota > Metazoa > Chordata > Actinopteri > Perciformes > Percidae > Etheostoma > Etheostoma spectabile. The sequence goes on from NC_045742.1 coordinate 11,829,451, forward strand.
GCACACACAGGTACCAGAGGGTGAAGAGTAGCCAAGCTTCAGGGGTGAAGTGCTAATTTTTACAAATCAGAGCGCAGCTATGCGCGTGTGCAGTTGTGGCTTGTTTCATAATGTTATATAACCACCGTTCCTAGGGGGGCAAGTTTACATACATTAATATACTATACTCAATATAATTGACGGTAACACTTTAAAATAACCATCACTAATAAATGGTAACTTGATAGTCATCTTTAGTTAATAGGTATTTTACTCTTAAAAGACAATTAAATGATTATGATTTCATAATGCTTACTCATTATTAGTTATAATTATACATTACATTCATACATACATACATCATTAGTTTAGTGTCATATACAATATTAAGTTTATACTTTCAGACAGTTGGTAATACCTTCTCAGTGGTTAATAATTGTTTTGTAAACCGTCTACAAACATTATTTTAATAATTATAAAGTTGCAACTAATCCACATAATAATAAATGTTTTAATTTAAGTTAATTAATTTGGCCCCATTAATTAATTTTTGGCGATCTATAAAAGAGATGATTATTTGATTATTGTAACACTGATAGTAGATATTTAAATAATGTTTATAGAGACTTTACAAAGTCTTTGTAAACCCTTAACAAGGTATTATTTTCATCAGATGCAACTTTACAATAGACATCCAAATAATGCTTTCTTAATCATTAAAAAAAATGTTAATATACTGTAATATAGAAACTGTTTTGAATGTAAACAATAAACTGTTATAACATAAATTAAAGCATAACTTATAATTTGTAAACATACAACAAGTACTCTTTTGTAAAATAACTATTAATTTAAGCTTAATTAACAATCAATTTACCATTTATTAGCAATGGTTATTATAAAGTGTTACAAAAGTGGTATTTGTTTTAAATTATTGAAGTTACTTACTGTGGAGGAAAAGTTTATTTTGCATTTTGATTTGATTTTGATTGATCCTTGACAACAGCTAAGTGGGTCACTTGTATAACTTGTTGATTCACTGTTGTATAACCATTATTATTGTTTTGTGATTCATTTATCAATTGTATTATTGTTTTGTGTTTCATTTATCAATTATATAACTTGTTTTGATTGCGCATGTTTTGAGAACGGCTTTCCATCGAGCTCATGTTTTGAGAGACGGCGCTCCTGTTTTTGAAACATGGTTTCGAGGCAGGTGCGCCGGACTCAGCAGGGCATCGGCTGAGAGCAAGGATTGGCCCCTCCGCTCACACACGATCCCTTGTTTGTTAAGAGAATAAAAAGACGGAGAAACCCTCGGTCCGACAGAGTCAGCTGGGAGTCACGTACGGGACGTCCAGCCACGTTGATGCTGCTCTGTCCGGACTGACGGCTCTCCAGTCCTGTGTCAAGGTAAGAGCTTTGGAGTAGAGTTTACTCTGCATCACGTATGGAGTGCATGTCTGATGCATGCTGTTTGCTTTGCCGTATTCTGTGGGGAATAAAGAGACACGTTTATTCTAGCAGGTACAGCCTCTGAGTGTTTGTCTGTAAAGGAGAGTGTACTTTACAGTGTGTATTGACAGTGTGAGTTTGTTGCTCACAGCTGTGCCGTATTCTGTGGCAGGATAACGGGATAGTTAATCCTAGCAGGAAACAGTGTTTTGTGTTTATTGACAGTGTGAGTTTGTTGCTCA
>NC_045742.1:11831136-11831497 GCF_008692095.1 Etheostoma spectabile
GTATTCCGCGGGGGATAAAGGGACAGGTTATCCTAGCGAAAGCAGTGTTTAGTGCTTATTTGCCTGCAGCCGACCACCCCGCGATTCTGTCTAAAGATTTCAAAAAACACTTACTTAGTGCTGAGCAAATGAAGCAGCATTCAAAACATCCATAGATTGAGAATTTTTTCTCAATGCAACTCAAAGACTACTGGAAGATTACGGCAATTTTTAAGTGAAATGTTTTCTTCCATGTTACTCAATGCATGAGTTGATGTTGTGAATCAATCACTGACGGGCAAGGGACATCTCATCCAGGACTTCATCTCCAATCGTAAGCTAGACTTTCTCTGTTTAACCGAGACATGGCAACAGCCCAACA
>NC_045742.1:11831507-11831637 GCF_008692095.1 Etheostoma spectabile
TTTCTGAACTCAATGAATCCACTCCTAGTGGATTTGTTTACATCTGTCAACCCCATGGCTCTGGCCAGGGAGGAGGTCTCGCGGTAGATTATCGTTAAATTGAAAGTCTCGCCGGTGTCTGTCCCTGTCT
>NC_045742.1:11831647-11833181 GCF_008692095.1 Etheostoma spectabile
TCCTTTGAATCTGCTGTCTGCAAGTTGTCTTGTCTACTGCCCCCCTAAACCCAATAGTTTGCTGTATAGTATTTGTTTTGTTTTGCTGTATAGTATTTGTTTTGCTGTTGTATAGTATGTGTTTTGTTTTGCTGTATAGTATTTGTTTTGTTTTGCTGTATAGTATTTGTTTTGTTTTGCTGTATAGTATTTGTTTTGCTGTTCTTAATTTAGGAATTCCCTGTGTGGCGTCCTTGAGTGCCAAGAAAGGCGTCTTTGAATAAAATGTATTATTATTATTATTATTAACATATCTTAAATAATTAATATAACAATGTTGACGAGTTCCATTTACTTTGCAAACTGGGAATATTCTATTGTGTTCTGGTGCGCTCTGCAACCCTAAACTTTTGCCTTCCTCCATGAGTTCTGTCTACTCTTAAGCTGTCTCGTGTTTGTATTATATTTTATTTTCAAAAAACAGAACATAATAAATTTGGCCGTATAGTAGAGGTCTAAGAAACCTACCTGACTCAGACGTGCTTATATTACTTTTCAGAAAAGAAAGACCAAATCTGGAGGGAACTTAAGCTCAGTTAAATCCAATCAAATATACCTTAGAATAATTAGACATGGTGCAAAATGCGATCGACCTGAAAAGACCCTAATAGAGAAAGTACCTTGCTATAAATTAGCATCAATGGAAAAGAGCAGCTTATAATAATATTTTCCTGCAAACTAATTTCATAAATTATTCATAGAAATAATTGAAAAGCTTGTTTTCAACTACCGCAACTACAATAAAACATTCTGCAGTCAAATGGGCAATAGACATTTTTACATAGTTACTAATTTAAAGACCTGAGACCCGTGACAGTAAAACAAGGCAGAACCTGATTGAGTGTACTTTGGACTGAATCTGACTTGGGTTCCTTAGATCCAAGTGGATCTGAGAGAAGACGTCTACCAGAGGGTGCTGCCACGCACTGAAGAAGCTAGTTTGGTGCTAACGTTTTCCTCGAATGCAGGTTAGTGAAATAGTGATACGAACTTGCATGTTCCTCTGTAACATTATTTTAATGAACATTCGAAATACAGGAAGAAAAGTCATGCACACTACACAATAGGGATGTACGATTATGGGCAAAATGATAATCACGATTATTTTGATCAGAATTTTGATCACGATTATTCTCACGATTATTTGTTGATTTGAGCCAAAATAAATTTTATTGTCACGTAAGCTATTTATAACTGCGAGCGGGAGTGTGATGGACGCTACTCACAGACGGCTGACTTATTATGAACGGGTCGGGCAAGGGTCGAACGGCGGATACACACGTTGTGTGTATGAAATGTCTGTATCGTCACTGCGCTGCATTTTTATGAACTATGATATTCTGACCATGAGTCACATCTCTGGTCAGGTCCAGGTCCAGCAGCTCCGTCTCACACGCTGTTACTCTACCAACTGAAGTTAGTTGCATTCAATAACTTCTGTGTTCTTGGCGGCCGCGATAGTAGAGTTACCAGCGGAAACACTGGTACAAATACA
>NC_045742.1:11833191-11833305 GCF_008692095.1 Etheostoma spectabile
TCATATTTAACAATATACAGCTGTGTTAAAAAATTTAAATTGGACCTGGCCGCTGTGTGGCCGGGTGCGGAGAGTAGACGAGAGAGAGTAGAGGAGAGATCCCACACAGGCACG
>NC_045742.1:11833315-11833611 GCF_008692095.1 Etheostoma spectabile
AGAAGAAATGGGTCATGTAACGCAAAATTAAACCATATACATATAAACAGCATTGCAGCGGATGCGAGGACATTAGCACCACTAGAGGAGCTAACAGCTAACAGACGCTACTAGCACCGACTGGCACTGGTCACTGCTGTTGTCTGAAAAACAACAAACGGGACAAAATGAATGTTGCGTTTACTGGTAAACAGGTAAACCTTGAGACTGACGTATAACCGACTGCTATTTGTTGAGTTTTCCTCCCGTTAATCTGTCCTCTGTGATTGTCTACATCTAGAAACTAAGCTGCGCGG
>NC_045742.1:11833621-11837889 GCF_008692095.1 Etheostoma spectabile
ACTGACTGGCTCATGATCAGACGGTAGTAGCGGTAGATGGGCTATGCAAAAAAAACTGGAGCGTTCTATGAAATGACGTTTTATAAAAATAATTGCTCGATCGCGCAAATTTGAATTAAAAATCGTGATCGCGATTAAAATTTGATTAATTGTGCAGCCCTACTACACAAACAGACAAATTATCCCACACCATATTGCAATTCAGCAACTTTGAAGATCAGTGGCCTTCTATTTCATTGTTGAGGGTAATTAAGTTGTAGTAATGGCTGTAGTAGGTGTGGGGAAGTCTGGACTTGATTGTCTAGTAGTTTCTCAGTGGGAAGTGTTGATGATTCCTTTGGATACAGCATTGGACAAGGAGTTGCTGTAGAAAATACTCTAATCAGCTCTGGCCACACTTTCTAACTTTACTCTCATTAAAGTTGGCAAGTGACATTTGACTACTACACCAGGGACTTTACAATGCAAATAAATGGCAACTTCAGTGTTGGAATTATAATGGCCTTCTTAGTCTACTTTTAATGACCCAATCTAGTTTCCAAAGTCACCTCTACGGGAATAGGTAGGCTTGCCTGCTGCTACAAGCCTTCTTATTGGCTAATAGGGAGCAAACGATGTCAACTTAACTGTTGAGGGATTCTCAGCGGTGAGAAGAGGGAGAGGCTAAAAGCTCAATCACTTACTTTAACTCCTCCACTTTTCCCACTTACAAACTGTCTTTATGCAGGCCCATTTGGATATTTTCATGCTACATTTCATACAGGGGTCTCTCTAATCCCCAGGCCCACCTAATGAGGAGGTAATGAAAAGTTAATCCACATAGCTCAACTCCACCTAGCCTTTAGCTAATGCTGCTTTTAACTTCAGTTCTCATTAACTTTTAAAACATGAGCCATTAACAGGTTGGTAGACTACCCATCGGCTGGCCTCCCAAGCACTCTGCTATTCAACCACTCACTGTGTCTGAACTTTAAAGCACAATTAGGATAGTGAGAGAAATTCTTGGTACACACTGACCCCCTAATTAGGATACAGTCTGGATTTTCTGGAGCTGTCTCTGCTGTCAGTTTATTGATTCCTCCTCCGGATTGTCTTGCTCAAGGAGTGGTCAGGCTGGGCACTAAACCCCCGGCGGTGATGTCTCTGACAGTCTTCTAATTGTTGTTGAGGATGCACATAAGCAGTTTAAGTTAACTGTCTGATGATTTTTGCACGGTAAATTACAGCGATTTTAGAAAGTCTATTTCAAATATTTCTTTTTTTACCTGCAGGTTTATTTCATGTCACACAGCAGCTAAACATATTGATTTGTTGTGTACGCACTCCATCCTCATTAAGGAAATTATTAATAATTCAAGAGGATGATTAAAAATGAATCACAAACAACACACATCATAAGCTTTACAGGGACACTTCCACCTCCTACCTCTCCCCAGAATTCAATGTTGCCTCCAATAAGGCCTGCCACTGTTGTCTCCATGCCTATATATGACAACATTGAGTCATAAAACATGTCTGACTGAACCAACGATAAATAGTGATTTGATTACAAACGGTTAATGCAAGGGCAAACAAGTGCGTAAATTTTGCATTCCCGGGGCTTTCTTGACAGCTCTCAACTGATTACCAATTCATCATTTTTGTGCTGTGGTGACAGATAGTTCTACAGCACTGTTGCTCTGGAGAATGAGAATGAGGTTAATGAATGTGGATCAGGCTAATTCCTCTGTCCTTGCCAAACCGCAGGCCTATAAAATACCCATATACTGTATACAGACCTGCATGGGTGAGATGGTTTGTAGCAAAATGGAAATATTCATAGTCCTCATGGGACATCACGCTGGAGTAAAGCTCATGCTGCTGTCTTTGCAGTAATTGAGAAAATGTCTTTCAGATGTTGAAAGAGTTGAAAAGCATCAGATCTGTGAACGCCATGTACATGTTTCAAATTTGAATGCAAGGGAAGTTGCGTAACCTCTAAATACCTTTTTATACATTATAGCCTACCAGTAGTAATAACTTAAGACAAGCAAGAAGATGAATGTTACAGGATGGCCGCCCTGAACACTCCCAGTTCAATAGGGGCATGCATTTATGTAAGATGTTAAAAGATAAAGCATCTGCATATGAGCAATTAGAACAGCTTAAAGTGAGAACCACAGGCTGTTGTGTCCATGGGATAATTTTACCTGACTGTTAACACATTTATAGGGTTGTTTGGGATCCGGTCTTGGTTGGGCTGTGGCAAATCTTGTGCATCTACGTTACATCACATTACCTGTCCATTGGACCCTAACACTGTCTCGCTTTCACTCTTTTCAATGTTTTCATTGTTACAGCAGTCTATGCAGGTACGGCAAATAAGGACTAAAATTTCAAATCTTTTGAAATACGATGGGTCTATTGTGTCAAAACAGCTTTAAATTCTCCAGGCAGGGCACCCGGATGGCTCGGTTGGTGGAGCGGGCACCCATGTGTATGGGTTTACTCCTCGATGCGGCGGCCCTTTGCTGCATGTCGTTCCCCCTCTCACTCCCCTTTCATGTCTTCATCAGTCTTTTAAAAAATAAAAGGCCGAAAATGCCCCAAAAAATTATCTTAAAAAAAACAAAAATTCCAGGCAGAGAGAAAAATCACTTACTGAAACAATGAAGTTCAGTTCCCTCTCAACCCTCAAAGAATCATCTTCCTTTCTCCTTGGGGGCTGCCAGTTATCTGTTGTCACACTCACAACTACAGTATTCCTGTTCCTAATACAGTGTAGACTCCCGTCAGGATAGGAAGAGATAGCATTTGATGCATTCCCACATGATTTAAGACAGATTCAGCGATTCATTTATGGGCTTGCTTTGTAATTGCATAGACACGCTTGCGCATATGAAATCCACCAATGAGTAATAGCCAATGTGCACTGCCATGCTGCCAGTGTCAGACAGTCAATTTTACATAGTTAGAAATCAATTTATGGATATTTACTTTGACTGTGTATATGGTGAATACTCTTGTCCCTGAAGGATCAGTTTAATCTCAGTATATCAACCTATTCTAATGAGAACAAAATACAAATTCCGGCACTTATGTATTTTTAAAGAGCAAGTTTTAATTTAAATTGTCTGGGCTCTACAGTAACACTTTATATTGAGTTGATAATTACAATGATTAATTGTAGTCATTTATTGTAATCATTACTCATAACAAAATGAAAGTTAACACTAATGTATTGTGTGTTGGAGTAATGATTACAGGCTAGGGTCTGTTTGATATAATTAACTAGTACTACTCTGAACTTTGATCTCATACTGACATTAGTATTGATTGATTTTTTATTTAGTGATTATATAATCTTTAAAAAAAGCAAAAAGCAATGATAAAAAGGCAAAGAACAGTTACAACTGTTACAGCATAAATGTCTTTCAATTAATATAACATCTAGCCTGTGCTAATAATTGAAGATTTCCCTCACTCTTTGCTCAAACTCTAGAGGGAAAGAGCAAACAGTTGGCCTATAAATCAAAATCTGCTGAATCTCAATTTCACACTTATGAAATTAGCAGAGTCTTGAGAGACAAAGGAGACATGACTCAGCAGAATCTGGCTTTGACGATTGGGGAAGAGGTTGGACGTTGACCAAAAGCATGATAGCAGTTTGCAAAAATTATAGCACATTTGAACCAAGTCATGAAGCAGTATACAGTAACAATATAAAGAACAATATATCACTAGGACCCCCGCAGCACCTCCCACAGTATCTCCCAGGGGACCTGGTCAAACGCCTTCTCCAGATCTACAAAACACATGGGCACACTCCCAAGCTCCCGCCAGGATCCTTGCTAGAGTGAAGATCTGACCCATTGTTCCACGACCAGGACGGAATCTGCATTGTTCCTCTTCAACACAAGGTTCAACTATCGGCCAAACCCTCCTTTCCAGCGCCTTGGAGTAGACTTTACCAGATAGGCTCAGCATTCTGATACCCCTGTATTTGTCCCACACCCTCTGGTCCCCCTTTTTGAAGAAGGGAACCACCACCCTGGTCTGTCACACCTTAGGCACTGTCCCAGAGTGCCTAAGTTGAAGAGGCGTGACAACCAAGACAGCCCCTCCACACCCAGAGCTTTCAGCATTTCTTTGCCTCTGTAGAGTTGTTTAACTACCTCAGCGACTTCCACCAGGGAAAATAACAACAATCCCCCATCATCCACCAGTTCTACCTCTACCACAGAGGACGTGTCAGCTGGATTTAGTAGTTCCTCAAAGTGCTCCTTCCA
>NC_045742.1:11837899-11848079 GCF_008692095.1 Etheostoma spectabile
ACCTCCTCAGTTGAGGTCAACAGCGTCCCATCCTTACTGTACTCAGCTTGGATGGTTCCTCGCTTCCCCTTCCTGAAGTGGCGAACGGTTTTCCAGAAGCACCTTGGTGCCGACCAAAAGTCCTTCTCCCTGTCTTTTCCAAACTTCTCCCACACCCGCTGCTTTGCCTCTTTCACGGCAGAGGCCAAAGCCCTTTGGGCCCTTCAGTACCTTGCAATTGCCTCCGGAGTCCTCAGGGATGACATATCCCGGAAAGACTCCTTCTTCAGTCGGACGGCTTCCCTGACCGCCGCTGTCCACCAGGGTGTTCGTGGGTTACCGCCCCTTGAGGCACCTAAGACCCTTAGTTCCCCGCTGCAGCTTCAGCAATGGAAACTTTGAACATTGTCCACTCAGGTTCAATGCCCCCAGCTTCCACAGGGATGCTTGAAAAGGTCCGCTGGAGCGGTTGGTTGACAGTCTGTCGGACAGGGGCCTCCTCCAGACGTTCCCAGTTTACCCCCACTACCCGTTTGGGCTTACAAGGTCTATCCAGAGTTTTCCCCCACCCCCTGACCCAACTCAACTCAATCAGTTGACAGCTCCGCCCCTCTCTTCACCCAAGTGTCCAAAACATATGGCCTCAGATCAGACGAAACAATTATAAAATCTATCATTGACCTTGGCCTAGGGTGCTCTGGTACCAAGTACACTTACGAGCATCCCTATATTTGAACATGGTGTTTGTGATAGACAATCCATGAGTAGCACAGAAGTCCAAGAACCACTCTGGTTTAGATCAGGGAGGCCGTTTATCCCAATCACGCCTCTCCAAGTATCTCCATCATCACCCACGTGCGTTTTGAAATCCCCCAGCAGAACTATAGAGTCCCCACTGGAGCCCTATACAGGATTCCATTCAAGGGGCAGGGCCCCTCAAGCCCTTTCTTGCTTTCTCATAGGGTCTTATATATCACAAGGTGCCATATGGAAAATGCAAGTGTACATTAATCTATGGAGATAACATGGTGTTGGCAGTATATAGGATGGAATTCAAACCACCAACAACTTTAAATTGTCAAAAGCAAATTCTTTATTTTATTTTTTGGAAAGAGAAGGAGGGAGAAAGTAATAGGTCTGTGTTGGGTTGAAAGACAAAGGAAGTTGCTATGTATACAAAAACAGGCAAATCTTCAGATTGTTTAGTTTTGAGGCTAAATAATGTAAATCTTAGCAGCCACAAGCATTTTCCAAACAGCTGTCAGTGCAGTGACCACAGTACTGCTGAGTTTATCGGAGAATATGCTCTCTATGGTTAGTGAGGAGGCCGAGGGGAAGGAATTACCAAAGGGCTAATAGAGCAGAGTTTGCCTCACACTCCATGATTAATTAATTATCATTTTCTGCTTGATGGCTCTCTGAGGGCCATGGTGCTTTGCTGCTGATGCACTGTCAGCATTTGAGGCTTATTACTGTGCCAACCCATGTAAACCATATAGTACACTCTCCCGGTTACTTCAAATTACAAAGTCATAATTTCATAGTGAAAATGTAATTGGCACATTCATTACACTCTATATTAAAACAATTCATAGAACATATGCAATTACAGCAACCGTAGACACGTTATGGTGAGCTAGGTGTTTATTGGGAATAGTTATGTGCTTGAATTCAATGGTTTCTCAGTCTTTCCATACATGGACTTCCTCATTTATTTTTCATGTCTTGACAGTGTCTCTCCAAAGGCAGGACTTAAGAGTATTCCCATAACTGTACTTGGATAGAGCAATTAATTTAGTGAAAAATAATTTTGAGTCAGAATAGATAAAACATCGACTGGGATTTAACTTCCAAAACTGTAATTACGAGAAGAAGAAAAAAACAGATTAAAATGTTTTGTGCTTTGACTCCTCTGTCATATTTGCAAGGGACAAGTTCGGCCCAGTAGTTGGACCACATTTGGTTTTGAATAAATAATTACTCAACATTATGTTGATATTTTCAAAAAACAGACTTAAAGACTTTGACTGTTCTTGCGTCATAGCAACTGTTATTCCTTTGATATTCCCAAAATAGATTTCTGATACAATCGTGGTTTGGCTAAATCAAAGCTGTTTGTAGTTATAGTGCAATATTTGTTTGCACATATCTCATTGTTACAGAAAAGTGGAATGAAGCCCTCATTGAGCCCTTGGCATATCCAACAAACCAAATGAAATATTGGAAAACTTTCTACTGCCCAGATTGAAAGCTGTGCATGCATTCATTCATGCATCCCCATTGGGAGCACTTTGGCACATAAAAGCTATTCTTCTAACAACCTAATTTGGGTCATTTCACTGGACCAGTCATCTAAACAAGCTAACAGGCCCACTGAGGTCTGGACAGAACAGCTTCACTGTTGCACATGGCATAAAAACCTTCCTCTAACTGAATATCAGAAGCCTGTCTATTCCACATCCAGAAGTCTCACTGTTGTTACACCTATTTGGTTTTGATTGCCCACTGATCTTGTATGTTCTTGATATGATGTGGTAGGGCTTTCATATCATTTTTTTTTTAAACTTGAGCCAAAGCTACAATTAATAAAGCAGGGCTGTTTAGTAACATATATCAGCTGCCACAGGAAATTACAACATCGGTAAACACATCTCCTTCATAATTCCCCATACTGTGAGCTGACTTTGGAGAACTAAAGTTTTATGATATTGCCTCACACCAAGGAAAAGTTACTAAATGATCTACCACCTAAGCTACAAGAAGAGAAATGAATTAGCAGGACTCACTTTTAATTATTCATTCATGTATTTTTTTTCCTTGGAAACTGAAAAATGCCTATACAAGGGGCAATAAAGGTACTGTTTAGAGATGTTCCAATACTGATATCAGTACCAGTATTGCTTCCGATACTGCCTTAAAAGCTGGTATCGGTATCGGGAAGTACTGGAGTTTATGCACCAATCCGATACCACGTAATAAAGCCCTACAGAAAATCAATTTTATAGTAGTTTATTTATGTTCTTTTTCTTATCATAAATGACTGTCAAACTGGTTGATAAAAGAAAGTTCTGTGGCGTTTATTGTTTGTGTTTGTTCATGTTTCACAAAGAGTTTAACCTGAGCCAGACCGACGACATAGATAGAAATCCTATCACATCCATACAGGGAGAGCAGTATACAGCTGTTAAAACATAATAAAATATTTGACACACTGGTATCGGTTCACTACTAACAAATCTGTATTAAAATGTCTAAAGTGACAAGACCTGTTATATACTGTATGACGTAGATCATTCGGCTCACTGTATAAAACCTCAACGATAAACACTAAAGGAATCCTAACCGAGTGAAGCTGACTGTAGTGATCCTGATCCAACTAACGGCATCTTTTGTTATTGTTTTGATTAAGCTAGCGGCAGTAAAAATTAAATATTATAAATTTAATATTGATAATATTAAGCATTGTTAATACACATACCTTCATTGTATCAATATGCCCTAATGTACACTGTATGCAAATTCACGTAAAATAATTAAATCAAAGTTCAATGTGTGCCAATGTCATACATTCATTACAAAATAAACATTTCAACTGTGCAAAATAAAAAGTAATTTTGTTAATGGTATATTACAAATTTCATTGCAATCATTAAAGACTTTGTTAAACCATAATACAACATAATCATATCATCAGTCTGACTCCATTGATAACATTGAAGTATTGCCCATTACTAGCTACATCAACAGCAACGTTTGCCTGATTATGTGGCTAATGTAAAATCCTTCACAAGCTGCTTACCTGTCCAACAAATATCCCTTCTGCAACTACTGTACACCATCAGTATGTGTAAAGCTCCCTCCACCTTTCAAATGCTGCACATACAATATTTTCATATACAGTACAATATTTTCATTCAGGTTTTTGAGAACTAAAATAAAGCAAATGCACAGTTGGTAGTTAAATTGGATTAAATATGATTTTGAGTTGAGTAAATCTTTACTGTCCCTGAGGGGCAATTACAGCAATCTAAATAAATAATATTATTACTAAGTTTAACAATAAACATACAATAATAACAATCAATATTTGCAAAACCCCTGTTAAAATCATATGGTATTATAGCCAAAGAGCCAATAAAAAAACGAATTGCACCTTTACACAAAGGCAGTGAAATGTTAAATGTACACGTAAGAAGACATGCTAACAATGCACAAAGCAATACGAGATAGCGTAGAGGAAAAGGCTGGTGTGGAGCTAGCAGTTTAGAGAATCAAGGCAGCAGGTGAGGCTGTTCTAATTGACTGCTGAATGGAAAAAACGCTATAATAAGTGCAATTTAATCACCTGCTGACATAAGCAAAGAGTGAGAGGGTGAACATGCAGTTAGGTTGTATTAAGAACACAATCTCATAGGATATGAAGCATATGAAGAGGTAGGCATTTTGCACTGCTGGAGGACTATTGAAGCAGCATGGTTTCCAGTGCCAGATGAGTTTTATCTTGCTACATGCTTACATATTAAAGCAATTTCTCAACACTGTGCAATCTCACTATGGCCATCAAGGACAAAACCACTCAACAGTGTTTCTAATTCTGAAACAAAGTAGTGATACATTCACATGTACTGTACGTCTCACACACAAGTGAATTTAAAGAATATATTGACAAAATTATATGCATCTGCATTGCTTTTAGCACATTAAGGCATGAGGCAGCAATATTAAAAAAAAAAACATATTATTATATATATATTATTTGTTCAAGTGTTCAAATTCCAGTGTTTTTGGCTAATACTGCAAATAATCCAGAAATACAATAACAACGATTTAAATCCATTCCAGACATTTAAACAGCAACCCTGGAGATAACCCCATACTGATTCCAAATTTCAGAGAAGAATGAAAATTCAAGCACTTCAATATTTAGTGCTGAGCTTCAGCACAGATAAGTGATTATTGACTGTGTGGGTGTTGTATTTTGCATAAAACTAATGTGATGTCAATTAGCCATTAATACAAATGTCTTGCCCTTTTCTGTAAATGTCTGATTTGACTCAGCAGTTAATATGCAGGCACTATGTGCTTGCACACGGGGAGCGTGCTGAGGACAGTGGCTCGTTCTGCATGAAATTAAGAGCAAGCTAACGGCTGAGCTGGAGGGACACCACTTAAGAAGTATGAAATTATTTTCCGAGTCAATCTACTGCAATTTCCTATGCAACAGCTATGTCAACTATAACAGCCTGCTACTAATGTCGTACATAAGCGGGCTCTATTTTAAACGTTTAAACGTTGTTGTGTGTTGAGAGTGTTGTGTTTCAAATAGCTTGTCTAAAGCTTGTCATTTGTAGCTCTAACAGTGTAAAAATGCCATTCCCATGCTGGATAACACTGTATGGTGGCAGGTGGCAGCTGGGCCCATAAATAGCTGCACAATGGCGTGGAACAATGATGAAGCAGAGTCATTGACCATAGGGGAGTGCCATGAAATGGCTACCATGTCATTGCACAAAGCCGCTGGTCCATTCTGCTTTTATGACACCTGGAAGGGCAATCAGCCTTCACTCACGATCACAAGCTTGACTCAAGCAACAAGAATTCATAAAAGTCACTTATTTGAACATTCTGTAAGCTATTTAAGCAACCTACATTTGTGTGATTTTTAATAATTATCATGCAATATTCCCACATCTTGAAAAAGTTACTTTCAAAACAAGTTCATCTTTTATGGCAAATATTTATCAACATAAGGTCATGTTTGGGATGGTTGCTATCAGCACATGGTAATGTGCCAATTCGAATAAAGGTCAACATTTTGAATAAATGAATTAGCACCTCCATTATCTCACTCCTGCAAGCTGTGTGGAAGTTTACTCAGCATCCTAAAGGTTTTTATTTTTAACACATTTTGCAAGATGCCAATATTAGTGTTTGGAATAAATGTGCAACATTTAAGGATTAGTCTTCATTTAGATGGATTAACCTTGTTGTGCATGTAATTAAGCACAAGCACATTTTGTTTGGAGCAACAAGCAGCCAATACCTGCACAGTGATTAAGATCTCGACAACAATTACAAAATAATCCTGTTGGTTTTCTTGACAACAGTAGAAATTAGATGACTGTAGGACCAACTCAAGGTTCGGAGTGGTTGTCCAGCTGAGATCTATAAAATGGTGAATCTGAAAGAAAACAAAGCATGTAGCTAAGTTTCCATTTACACGTTTTTATCCAAATAAAGTGATATTGAATGAAAAATGCCTTATAGAAACAGTAAAATTTGATGGAATTTCATGAATATTGACAAATGAGTAAACACGTTAGGTCGCATCGGTTTGTATCTTGAGCAATATACGACTTATGTGATAAATGCTGATGGAAACGTTATTTGCCAAAAGAATAATGAATTGCGATTAAGTTTTAGGTCCTTTTATGGTTTCAACCCGCCACAAAACAAAGAGAAGAAGTTTTAGTTAATTTCCGCCCAGTATTTCCTCTCTGTCTGCACACATGGCGGGCGTCAACAAAGAAAGATGGAAGTGGACAAACGAGGAGACTTTTTGAATTTAACTTATCAGGAACTCGCGAAGGAAATGGCCGACAAAGGTTGGGACAAGCCGTAGGACGTTCTCCGGAGTAAATGGAAGGCGCTCAAACAGCAAGACATGTCTCAAAAAAGAGTTGTCTCGCAGCGGTGTTGGAGGGACAATAAAAGCCAAGTTGCATCTGCATCAACATAGCATAGTTGTTTTCCTATTATAGCTTTATATGTCACTATCAGCTGGCACATAAGCACTATTACAACTTGTCCAATATTGATCATTTGTTGGTAGACAGCGCAATCCATTTTGTGTAGAAAAAGCAAAAAAAAAGCAAAAGTTTGCTTTAATGTTGAGCGATTCAGTGCAAAAATGAATAGAAACACCTTAAAATGTCTAAAATCAATTTGATATACCAATTTGATCGCAAAACAGCATGTGACGTCATTACGCACAGGTTTTTATTCGCTTTAAAGCCGTTGGATGGAAACACACTTTTTTTTTTACCGAACTTCAGATAATTTGATTGACAAGTGGATGGAAACTTAGCTTGTGTTTGCTTTGAACTCACATCCTACAAGGCTTGGCTAATGTCGACCAGAGAACTGTTTACATCCACACAACTTGAAAAGCTTTTATTGTCTTCCTAGCCTTATCGGCCACAAAGCATAACAAATCACAATTTGACAATACACAGAAGCATGAAAAGTCTGAGCAACCAAAGGAAAAATGTTCACCAGCACCAACGGCCAAGTAAAGGAAGGTTCTCTGCTGTTTTAATAATTGGATTTAAATGCTAAAATGTGTTACAAAACATATGTATTCAGTGATAAGTTATGTGTGCACTAACAGAAGCACTAGTCAAAAGAAAAGACAGAGTAATGGCAGGGCTCCTCATCTATTGTCATTACTCATACTCTTCTCTGTAGAAACGGAGGTTTGATGAAGGCCTATCTTCAGGGAAAATGCTGTTTTACATCAATGCATCAGTAACTCTAAATTGCAAGTGAATTGGTCATATCCCCTTTGGTAGTCTCCTTAGAGGGTGAATAACTTCAAATCACATGAGTCATTCTAACTTTAGGACAAATCCACTGTCATAAGCCACATATTACAGATTTCTCCAACTTAGCCTTGTGCTTTTACCATTGTAATATTGTTGCATTGCTGTTTTTATACCACGGTTATGTATTACCTTTTCTAGTGTCTAGAGTGGCATCTTACAGGTAAAATCCCACACCCCTGTATATGATGGCTTCCTGTACAGTAGGTTCCTTGGCTAGCTCAACTAGCTTAAGGCATTAGGTTGCTTGATTAGCTTGCAGAATGTCCCAAACAAGTCATTATTTTATTTCTCATTTTAGTCAGTGTGCAGTCATGACAATATTACATTTATATTGTCCCTTTTAAATAAATATTTCAAACATTTTGCAGAACTTATGCTAGCTGGGTGTAACAGTTAATTATTGTTTGATATATTGTTTGTTTTTGTTTCCATTTTTCATAAGATCCCTCTCTTTCATGAGCTCACTTCCCCCCCTAGGTCCTGAGCTTGATACTAATTTTTAGTTTTCATACAACACAATTTGGGAGACATTTTAGTCCCATTTTTAAATGTCTTTATTTCATAGTTTATAATTGTAATTTAATTCTGATAACTAACCTTAACCTAGCCTTGACACTCTGGTCAGTTGTGTTGTGTGTGTAAATAATGATTTTAACTTTAGCTCATTAAAACAGGCTGCCTCAAACACTCTGATTTTTAACACAACTAGCTTTTTTGGGCTGCAAGGCTCCTTTGCCAGAAAGAACTGAAACATCTCACTTGTTTAAGGGCTCCTAGTTGGGTTGCTACAGCTGCTGGGCAGACTTTGAGGCAGGCCCCTGACCTACACACTCTGAATGAGGGGTGATAACTGGTGAACTGCAAAACATAAAAATGACGTAAAGTGTTAGAGGATATTCTCTACAATATGATGAGCATGTAATTTTGCGGGCAAATGTAATAAAGGAAATGTACCAGTTGTATGCTATACAAAACAAGCCTATGTATAACAAATAATAGCAAAAGATTTGATTATCTTTCTGTAGACATAACTCTTTTCAGTCTTTTTTCAGTCCCTGTGGGAGTAAAAAAGTCAACATGCCTGGCCATTTTCTTGTGTTGCTCTTTCCAAGTGAAGCTTTAAATAGCTGATGTGATAACAAATAACACATTTCTGAATATATACTGTATCTTGTTCATCATTTGTTCTGAAACACAGATTCTAAGTTTAGCAGTGCCTCACACAGTGATTTGAGCTGGGTCTTCAAAAATTATATGAAATAAGCATGCTTTCTAAAATGCAAATATATTTATGAAAAATGAGCGGTTAAGTACAAACAGTTAGCAGTTTGATCTAACGCCGCAAAAAGTAAATTTGATAAGACCAGTGCAAGGGTAGTGAATGTAGGTGAGGGAGAAATATAATGCAATCTAATATAACATCAACACAAACTACTACTACTATACTACTATACTACTATACTGTAGCTTCAAAAAGTCTTTCACTTCTTGTTTGAGGTATCTGCCCCCATTCGTCCTTACAAAAGTCTTCCAGTTCTTTGAGATTTCTGGGCTGTCTGTCATGCACTACTCCTTATAGTCTATCCATAGATTTTCAATTATGTTGAGGTCAGGAGATTGTAAAGGCCATGGCAAAACCTTCAGTTTACGCCTCTTGATGCAAAATTTGCTGAAATTTTATTGAATCCATTTTTCCTTCTACTCGTGAAATGCTCCTTGTGAAACTGGCTGCAATACAATACCAAAGCATGATTTATCCACCCCCATGCTTAACGGTTGGACAGAGGTTCTTTTCATTAAATTCTGTGCCCTTTCTTCTCCAAAAATAACTTTGCTCATTCCGGCCAAAAAGTTCTGTTTTAACCTCATTGGTCCACAGAACTTGTTTTCACAATGCATCCGGCTTGTCTATATGTTCATTTGTAAACTTCAAACGCTGATTTTTGTGGTGAGGATGTAGAAGAGTTTTTTTTCTGATGACTCTTCCATGAAGACCATATTTGTACAAGTATCTCTTTATAGTGGAATGGTGTACCACAACTCCAGTGTCTGCCAGGTCTTTCTGGATGGATCGTGCAGTCAAACGTGGGTTTTGACTTACTTTTCTCACAATCCTGCGAGCTGTTCTGTCTGATATTTTTCTTGGGCTTCCAGATCTTTCTTTAACTTCCACTTTTCCTGATGACCGCTGTCATGCCGCTATAAATGTGTCTACTATTTTGTTTAAGTAGTTTAGAGTGGTTTGTTTATCTTTGTAACCTTAGCAACATAGTACCAGTACTTGTTGGTAAACAGGAAGCAAAATTGCCATGCGGTAATCAGCTACAGGAATGTGTGAGCTCTACTAGTCGTCTGTTTCTGAGTGGAATCGCTTTTCTTTCTCCCCTTTTGCTAAGGCAACGTTTGTGAATATTTCTCATCGTGTAACATTAGGTTATTGTTCATTGTTAGTTTTGTAACCATAACGAGGCAGCTATGAAGCTAATTCGTTTTTTCTAGGCAAAGTTAGCTTATGTTTCTTGATGTTAGTTGTTTTTGCTAGCTGTAACTGTGTTATATGTGTCATATAGGCTACAGCGCCATGCAAGCTAAGCGGC
>NC_045742.1:11848089-11853337 GCF_008692095.1 Etheostoma spectabile
ACACTAATACTGTGCATTTGGGTTTGGTTTATAATACAGACTTCTAATTGTATTGTATTGCAGTTTTACAAAATTCCCAGTGAACTTCATGGAAATGAAGCAACTGTGTCCTGTAGTTTCTTGGGAGTGTTGAAGCTGAATGGAAAATAGCCCATGGCAATAGCCATTTCTAAATTACATTCCAAACAGAGGATATTGGCACCTGAAAAGAGAGAGAGAAATAGAGAGAGAGAAAGGGAGGGACATTGTGTCATGATCTTAAACAAATTAAAAGTGCCCATATTATGAAAAAAAATCACTTTCTGGGATTTGGGGTGTTATTTTGTGTCTCTGGGGCTTCCACACACATATAAACTTGTAAAAAAAACTATCCATGCTGTTTTGAGTGAGAAACAGGTTTCTGATGTCCTCTGCCTTCAGTCTCCGGGTGACCTGTTCAAAATCTGCATGGCTTTCTACGTCACTAACCGAGAAGAAGTGGCTAACCATAGCGTGCTAGCTTGTTCTCAAAAGAAAAACACTGCTACAACACACAGTTGACCATAATGTCCTTGTTCTGCGGGTAATCCACAAGTGGCCCTTGTCTAGAAGAAGTCTCCCAGCTAATCCTGCCTTGGACTGACCAAAGTTGGAGAAACAGTTATCTAGCTGATGGGATCTTACCTAGCTACTGCAAATGTGCAGCTCCCAGCAAAGATAGTATAGAAGTCAGATTTCTCACTCTGTAGATAGAACAAGTGAGAGAGTCACTCTGTAGCTAAAACAGAGACCTAAACACACATGGTAAAAACAGGATCTGCAACAATGTGCAGTACAACAAAAATATGGTGTTGAAAATGAAACCATGTAAAACTTATTCTGGTACAACCTCAAAAACAACAATATTGTTTGCATTTCTGATCCAAACCACGTCAAACTTGGTACTGCACTTACTTGTGCCCGTAGCAAGACAACTGTCAAGTTTTAATCTGACCAACAGTTCGAGAGATTGCGCACACACCACACACCACACACACACACACACACACACACACACACACACACACACACCCACACACACACACACACACACACACACACACACACACACACACACCTAACACACAAACACACACGCACACACAACGCACACACAACACACACACACACACACACACGCACACACACGCACACACACGCACACACACACAGACAGCCCTTCCTGTAATTTATAGACAGATGCATTCAAACCTAAACAGAAAACTATTGTTGCAATGGCCACTATAGGAGAAGGTGCAAGGATACCTTGTTGAGTATTTAAGTTGCCTACATATAACCCAGACCATAACCAGAGTGGTGGCTTATTTAATTCTAGAAATTAACATTAAATTAATAATAGCTTTGAATAGCTAACACATATTGCAGTTTATTTTATATTAGAGGAATATAACCTAATTTTGTGGAGTTTTTGCCTATCTACACAAATTGTATATGACTATGTTGAGGGATGCATAAGGCATCCGTCCACCTTTGTGTTAACAATAGAAGGTATTCTCATTCCTGTCAGGTCTTGGTGTAATTACATTCTTTTTAGTGATCGGAATTTGACACTCCATTTTCAACAATGACAATATAGTAATTGCTTTGAGAAGTCATGGTTGAGCTTTGGAATGTTATCAAAATATCCATCACCTCCCCCACCCACATCACTCTACTCAGCATCCTGTCTATCTACAATGAAGTGCTATTACCAACGCCTTTCATTCACTCAACCATGAGGCCTATTTGGAATTGCTCCACCACTGTCAGACCCACTCCCGTTTTTTCAGCAGGGCTTGCAATGAAAAAGGTCTTCAAGGTAATCAGAGAGACAGATATTGAGTGTGGTTAGATGCACATCAATTTTCAAATAATATTATTTAATGTTTGATTTGGTGCATATAAATACCAGGCCCCATCTGTAAGAGCTAGGATAATTTCAGCTTTTAAACGTCTGAAATTGATAGATGGAAAATGTATACATTAGCCGGGACACTAAGAAATTTAAACACCTTATCCACACACATTATTTAGGAAAGCATGCTTGTCAATTTGTGCATACAGCTGAAGGATGATTGTTTGATTGTCAACTGGCAGACAATTAATCTGCAGCTATTTTGATTATGAGTTAATTGTTTGTCATGTTTTTTCATCAAAACTAACCACTTCTTAGTTCCAGCCTATGCAGGAACTGTTTACTGTTTTTGTCTTATGTGATATTAAATTGATTATCTTTAGGTTTGAACTGTTTGTCCAAAAAAACAAAAACAAAGCTGGCAATAAAAGGCGTTCGGGCTTCCAGGCCACAGGCAAAGTTGCTCCAAAGACAAAAGTCTCTTCAGTGTCGATAGCTACACGCCACTTCCATAATTCCGCCACACAAGTCTCTCTTCTCTTCGAGACTCCATCTCCTTATTAACTCTGAGCACCTGTGGAAAATTGATAAACCCCACCCACTACCAGCCAGCCAAAACAAAAGAGAAGGAAGTACTAAAGCCAACTAAAAGGGCACAGTGCTTACCCTAACAGACAAAACAGTTGTTGGGCATCATTTTAATATGTTCTGACATTTAAAGACAATGAATAATTGAGAAAATAAACAGATTCATATACAATGAAAATAATTGTTAGTTGAGCCCTAATGCAAGGAATTCAAAATGTGTATACAGTATATTGACTGTATTAAATGTATTCATTTTTATAGAGACAGAAACTATTCAAGCGTGTCATTTTTCTCAACCTCCAAAGATTGTTATCATCCTATAAAATAATAAATTATCCAAATACTGTGCTTTGACTACAATTTATCATGGAATAATTAAAAATGAACTTAACTTGACACCATTCACTTTTTATAAAACATCACTGTGGGAAACACTCCCTGTTTTCACTGAAGGGCTGGCAGTGGCAAATGTAATTAGATGGGAAGAATTCCTCCAGGTGTTTAATGGCTGCTCGCAAGGTCAGCACAGCCATGTTTAGGATGCCGTTCAGGCGTGAAGAGGAGGAGCCGGGCCTGGTTGACTGGTGGTGTGAGCATTGCCGTCCCCTAAGGTGACTCGCATGAGTTCCCCCCCGCACCCCACTCCATTGTTGTAAAATTTGACAGCAAATCAAAAGGGAGCGTTGTCTGTCCAAACACATTATAAGTTCACTGTTCTGGGTTATTGAGAGAGGCTGCGCTCCTGCTTTCCCTAACATTCTTGTTTGATATATGGACAACTCCATGAGATTACAGATGCATCCTGGCATATACAACCAACCAGACTGATTAACCTTGAAGACCTGGGGCTCGGTGTAGCAAGGGAGCGTGAAGAACACCAATGTCAAAATGTAAATGAAACAGACCTGTTGGAGGAGCCAGAAGAGGGCCATGCCTGCTAGATGGGAAGGGAGGGAAATCTAAAGTGAATCTTTAAGCAGTTTGTTTGGTTCGGCTCTGTGGTAGATACTCTGGAGAGAGGCTTCCCATCTGTCCTGCTCTCACCTTGGCCAGTGTCTGCCAGCTTGGTCTGCTTGTCACATTTGAGTAGTTGCTTTGGGACTAGTCCACTAAGGTCCTGTCATAGACCACAGAGAGCAAGGCCCTATCATCAATCACACAGATGAGCAAGACACACCACAGGAACCTCTCTCCAATGTTGGTCAGATATCTAAATTCTTTTGACATGGTTTTTCATGCAGGAAATATCCGGATGGTTGTAATCTTGATTACCCATTGGTGGCTGCCATATTGATAAAAGGCGTTTGGTAAAACTTCAGTTAACAAACTATACAGTTAGAACCTAGAGTGGGAATAATAAACCAGAATGCATCTGCAATATGCTATGAGATGACATTTAAAATGTCAGCATGTGTAATGAGTCAATATGTATTGTATAATTAGCTAGGCTTGATTTGAGGTATAATATTGCAGTTGCCAATATTGTATTCTGATCCAGTTCACATGAATGGAAATACCACCAATTTATTGGAAATATGTGGGGACTAGGGACTAGGGATGTGTCCTAGGACTAGGGAAGACTTGGTTGAGTTGGGTTATCCATTTTTATTACATATATTTATTAGTTACCGTAGTTGACTTATTTTAAAAGCCTGTTAAGATAAAGACACCACTTGGACCCAGTCTCAGACCAATCCATAACACCACTGATTCAATTTATAGTTGGCTGCCATACAGCATTGCATGTTGTCAAAACAGAAATTGCATGTCATTGCATTTTGTCATGTCAATTTGAAAGACAGCTTCTTGAAATAACAATTGTGCCGTTGTTTATGGCTTCACTGTTGTATTAGGTGATGTAGAACCATAACTATAATGCATCAGTATCCAAATAATAGTAGTGTCAATAATAAAAATAAAAAAACACCTATTACATACAAAAACTATACTGAGCAGATTTGTCTTAACACATACTGTACATTTACAAATGCAAAACATATCATCTTATTGTCAGTACTTCTAATGAAAAGAAACAATAAGGTAGTCTTCATCACCAGAGATGTCTTTGTTTTTTCTATTCTTGTGTTATTGTGATTTGCACATAGTCTGCAGGGGCCATTAATGTCAGAAAGAGCAATATATGGGATTTGAAAACCAGGCTGCCAGACATGCTGATAAGGAAATATTGTATAATAGCACTACAACCTTAATAAAATCTTTCCTTAAAATGACATGATGCTTCTATTTTATTTGAAATTTGATTCCGAGTCTGCTCCAATTTGTCATTACTATGGACTAGGAACAAGAAACCAGGGGCCATGAACTAATGTAACAGCATTCTTCCAAGAGACTAATGGACCTCATGCTGAATCACCTGTGAACATGGTGAGATAATTGCCTTTTGGGACACCCAAAGAGCATGTAGTGATAATAAAAGTCGGGAGCAGGAGGTCTGCCTCTGTCTATTAATTGAAGAGTGAAATGCCATGTGACTTGGCCACGCATTAGGTAAAGAACCTAAAGGTTTATTCACAAGCACCGTTATGGAAAAGTGTAAGCCTGCTTGGTTTTACAGGAATTCAACAAAGTCACCACAAAGTGCATAATCAAGGGGTACTGCTGGGCTAACCGCTAATCCATAGCTGTGCATTTAAGCGTGCCAGGCTTGTAGCCATGGATTGCAGTTCAATGTGTGCCAATGGTCCGGGTCTAAACTATAGACCTCTAGGTCTTAACACTGTGTGTGTGTGTGTGTGTGTGTGTGTGTGTGTGTGTGTGTGTGTGTGT
>NC_045742.1:11853351-11856514 GCF_008692095.1 Etheostoma spectabile
GTGTGTGTGTGTGTGTGTATGTATGTGTGTGTGTGTGTGTGTGTGTGTGTGTGTGTCTTACAAACCCAGTTTTAGCCTACAATAAAATGTCAGCATAGGATTGTCTTAAAAGCCACCTTTAATCAGCAAGCCATCCTTTTGGAGATAAGTCGGCTTTGATGATATTAACTTCACTCAACACATCACAAACAGGTCAGGCATTTTGTATGAGGACTTAGAACGTATGACTTTAATTATAGGAAGGGTGTGATATGCGTGATCCACTCACAAAGACAATTAAATGAGCACATCAGCAGAAGGTGTGAAATTATTTGGAGAAGGCTTCATCAATGACGCAAGTTAAAAGACAGTAATCATAATTAATGGTGTTTTATTGGAAGGGGTGATATTTCTTTGAATTCTTTAAAATGAGAACTATTTGCAACTTACCAATTGTTTTATTATAGTAAGTGTTGTAACCATAATATTTATAGTGTCAAATCATAACAGAAGTTATGTCAGGACCCTTTACAAATATAGAAGGTCTAGACCACACTCTATAATTTACAGAGACTCAACAATTCCCCCCAAGAGCAAGCATTTAGTGTGACATTTAAACTTGATATTTTGCCATTTATTAAGAAATGTAGAAAAACAAATTGTGAATTAACACATTATTCCTACTCTACCCATTATATATTTTAGAAATGGTTAATTGTTTAGCATCGTCTTTTCAGGATGGGTAAAATGTTTGTGAATCTAAAAAAGCTTGATAAAAATAACACAACCTCTAATCACCTCTGAGCAATCGTTATTAGCAACAACAGCAAGTTTACAGTTTCGCAGAATTTGTTTCACTGTGCTCTCAGATTTACTCCCAAGTATTTGCATGATCTACACAGAGAGATCTCTGATCTGTTTCCATGTTCAATCGCCACCCTGCAGACTGCATTACCACTGTGAGCCTATAGCCAAATCAGAGCAGCACATCTGCCCACACAGGTCCACGGTAAGGTCTAGTACCCAGTAGCACAGTGCCAAATTACCAACTGTGATACACAACTTTCTGCCTCTTACAGCTTGGGACCTAACTTAAATCAATTCCAGCAGTTTTTTGTAATTCTATCTATTCTATTTTGGGAGATTTTTGGCCTGTCAGCCAAGGCTCAACATCCTTCTGATGTGCATCATGCATCCCCTTAAATTTGCCTTACATGAGAACAGTCTAAATGGGTCAGAACCTGGCTGGAGACTAGCCTTGAACAGCTTAAAACACGGAAAGAAAATAAGAAATCATTCATACAAGGTGAGTCCCAGAGAATATAAAAACAAATAAGGATATAAAGAAAGCACTTTGGAGACTCTTGTTTCCAAAAACAAACGAAACTGCTACAAATTGCTACATGGTGTTAGAATACTGAACAGTTGTGCAACAAAAGCTGCGGATCAGCTTTTCAAGGTCATTTTCCCATCAATGTGTGTGTACATCCAGAGGTGTGTGCATGTGCACAGATGTGGCTAAGCTCTTACATGTGTGGACTTGTTTTGGTAAATGGCCTCTGGTGATGCCTGGAAAAATATTAACTGGATACAGGCGATATAGGTTACAAAACGTTACTAACACTAGCCAGACATATTGCATTACCCAGAGTTGTGTTGCTAGAGGTTTGTGCCTGTCAACATTTTATTAGTCACTGTTTTATGCTTTATGTTTAGTCCAAACACACCACTTTCAGGCCCATTTTGTTGCAAGGCTGTAGAGTCTCAGGAGAGAAGTGATATGGTGATGCCCTGTGCTGCTTTCACTCAGACATATCCTGACCTATTTTCTACTATGTCAACAGTATTGATCTTACTGCTCACCCCAATGAGGAGAATTTTAGTCTGTTATGAGATGGAATCAGATACTTGTCACACAACTACAACTACTATTACTGACGTTCCCTTACCCGTTAAGGCTATCTCGCTGTAGCCACAAAACAAATCCATGTCTTTTGTATTATCAATAAAAGGCACAAAAAAAGAATGGAATGGTGTGTGTGTAGGTAGGTGTGTATCTTTTCTTGTGCATATACCATTTGCCTGAGAGTATTTTTAGTCATTTATGAACAAATGTTCTGTCTGTAGGGCACAAGCCATGTTACATTTGCTGTGTGAGTTTCTGCACCAGCTTCCGAAAAATTCTATTTTATTTCATGATGAGTAAAACTTTGCTTTAGAATACATCAATGCAACATGATTTTTGTTTGACCCTTCCTTCCATAATTTCTATTTCTTCACTTTCTCAGTTCAACTTCACCACAAAATCACCAGATATGTGATCAGATATGTGAGGAATGTCTCTTGGTTTTCTAAACACAAAAGTCAGTAAACTTACATTTTACCATGTTCGGCCTTAGCCCTCTTTCTTCCATCTTGAGTTTTCACCACCTGCTCTGTGCTATTAATATCCCTAACCCATGGATCCAGGATCATTGGTTTCTACAGGCCTTACTACAGAACCCTATCAGATTAAGTGAACTATCTCTTGACCAATATGGGGTCTCAGTATCTCCAAAACCTATAATGAGAAAAACCGAGATGGAATTTGAAACTCAGTATGACCAGAAGGATTAGTGTGCAGCCCAAGATTTCTCTTACCACAAAGATGTCAGTTGGATTTGAGCTGGATGGGGGGGCTTGGAGGTAGGTTTTCAATGATGACCTACATTTCTCCTAAGCCCATTGCAATACAGGGACTTAGGACATGGTCAATGTCTAATAATGTTGCTGCCTCCAGAAATGGGACTTGCGTGTAAGGAGGAATCAGTCAGCAGCACTAATTTACCAGGGCTACAGAATGAGAAACAGTTAATGTGTGTGTTGAATTTGTTTGGGTCAAATGCAACAACAACTTTAATGCCACAGTGACTGGCTTTCTTTACAATTTAAGGTAATGTTTCTCAGTTGCAGGACTTTTTTTTATGAACTATGCACACTATATGCTCAAAAGACAAACTATGCATACATGGATATACACCTACACAGCAAAACACACAAACTGATTCACCTCTTCTAAATCTAGCCTTGAGCTCCTTTAGTCCTGTAGCAAATCATGTTGATAAGAACGCTTCTATCACATGGCCTCTCTCCCCTAGAGAAAGAATTGCCAACACATTTACATGAATAATAGACCCCCCCCCCC
>NC_045742.1:11856524-11867961 GCF_008692095.1 Etheostoma spectabile
AACACACACACACCACTTTATTTAATAAATAATCAAGTAGTTAGTGTTGCCTAGTAACCAAATCATCAGTACCTGCTTTGTTTTAACATACTGAATGATAGGCTACTGGGCTCAAGTCCCACAGCGCATTGTAGAATGTGAATGTTCATGTTCAAGTGATTTTCTGTGGTTCCTCACCAGCTACTACTGCCTGCAGCCAAGTGAATATTGTAAAAAAATAAAAGTCAAACATGATCATTTATATTCTTGTTGACTATTACATATCACCCAGTATACATAGGTGAATATAATATCAAGTACATCTTAAGACAAACATTTAAAAAAAACTTTTCATGGGTTGAAATGACTCAAACTCAATATATCTTTGATTAACAGATAATTAAAAACTGTCATTTTGCTTTGATACGGCACCTTGTTGTCATCCTGTACTTAAGAATTATAGATGAATAAGAACTTTAATCTGCTGATAGCTATTTAATTTGATAAGCACATCTAATTTAATGCCTGATTATGGCCTCGTTCGCGTAAGACATTAGTATTAGACAAAATGACAGATTCAAACACCCTACATGAAAAGTAGAGTATCATTCTCCCCTTGGTTGTTTTCAGCGTGAACAACTGCATGAAGCTGGACCTTTGGCAGTCTCTCAAATGCATCCTGTGCCCTTGAAAATCAAGAATGGCCTGTTCACACAGTAACTTATCTCCCAAAGTGAAGCTGACGTCTAATCAACACCTGCAACCCTTTCCGTTACTGCGTGTCCAAGTGAGACTTCAAAAGTTGTGCCAAGCCACACGCTTCCCACTGTGTGTGAGACAGTAGAAGTGGTGAGAGAGATTTCTTATCAAAGTCCCCCAGAAGCTGATGTTATTTTTCGCCATATGCATTGGATAGTACCTGTGATTTTGTTGTTGAAGCCTCATGTCCCTTTGAATCATGAGGTGGCTCTTCTCACAGCCTATTCTCCTACAGTAACTGTGGTAAGTATCCACAGTTTAGCAGTTAGAGAACCCTTTTTCTGCTTTTGCCTTTTATTTACTTGAAAAAAGTCTATCCATTTCTATTTGTGATTGAACATGTTTTATTTTCAGTTCAGTTTATTTAATTTTGAAAATGTTAAAAAATAAAATAAAAAATAACAGATAAATAAAATTGTAGATTTCCGCACAATCTTCCCAAATAATTGTAAATGATTCAAATAATGAATTCCCATGTTCACAAAGGAGTAGGAAGAAGTTTAAAAAAAAACCTTCTGGTTCTACGCCCTTTTTTGCTTTTCTACTTTGGTTCAAAAAAACACAATTAGATGCTTTACTTATAGGACCGTCACAATAATACATTTTGCTGGACGATAAATTGCCCCAGAAATTATTCCGATAAACATTAATATTGTCGTTCTGAGACCCATTTCATCTAACATAATGATAATGGCATAATAATGCAGATACACCTTTTCAAAGATCAATACACTTTTTTTTCTAAAGAATATGTAACACTGGAACTGGAAGACAGTTTAAATATCCACAATAAATGAACAAAACAACCAAAAACAATAAATGAAATGGACTCTCAGTCTCTGAACAAAAACTGCACTTGAATAAAAACGAATGATTGTGTTTTAGGTGCATATGCATATTTTTGTTGTGTTGCCGCGGTTAGTTGCTACAAGGCCTGCCCGAATAATTGATTCACCCTGTTCCCGATTTAATTTTTAGATAAGTTTGATATATACACTACCGGTCAAAAGTATGGGGCCACTTACAAATTTCCATTCCACTCGATGTTAGACAGAATACCAGCTGATCTGAGTGGGGGGCTGATCCTTAATGCAATATCTACATTGCCCATTATCAGCAACCATTCATCCAATGTTCCAAAGGCCCATTCTGTTCACTAATCTGATATCATTTGAAAAAAACTAACTGAGAAAACATTGGAGAACCCTTTTGCAATTATGTAAGCACATAATGTAATAAGAAAACTGCTGCGCTGGTTAAAAGAACAATGCAACTGATCTCAACTGGTATTCTGTCTATAATGGAGTGCAATGGAAATTTCGAAGTGACCCCAAACTTTTGACCGGTAGTGTATATATATATATATATATATATATATATATATATATATATATATGAATTTGATTTTCACGAGCCAACTGCATCACAAACGCTTTTACTTTCTTTTGTGAGTTTTAAATACAGACTGTATAAAATAGGTTTTAAAGCGCTGCTATGCTCTCCCTTCTCTTCATTGAAGCCTCTATGTTTACAGGCTTGGTGGTGATGCGCAATGTGGTATAGGTGGTGGTTTATGTGTGCAATAAACCCCAAACAAAAATTGTGACGGAGAAACGTGATATTAATTCTAAGCTAAAAAATCGTGATTCATATTTTTCCCCAAATCGTGCAGGCCTAGTTGCTACTGTTTTACAACAAATGCAACATACCGACTGGCTCAGGTTCCCCACGGTCATTTGGTTTAAATCCAAAGTGCTCCCACACTGCAGCTGTTGCGTTTGGTTTTAAAACCAATTCCATCTTCTTCTTTTTTTTTTTTTTTCATTCCTCCAACTCTCACCTAGCGTTTTCTCTGGCTATACTCCTCACACGGCTGTATTGCTGCACTCTGTGGTAGGTTATGCCAGGAGTCCCGCCTCCCCACACAGAGGCTACGTGGCTGAAAAGTGACTGACATGAGGGTCAACCAGTCTCTTTGGTGGAGACAGACGAGGAAAACAACCAACCATGCAAATGGAAATGATCACGGCCGGAATAATTATCAAGCTGATTTTTATTTATCATGCGATTAATTGATTTATTGCATATTGCAAAAAGCCTATTCACTTATTTACAAATGTATACATACACATACATGTACAGTATATCTACCTACCTAAACTCACATATACACATGCATACACTGTCAAAAATGTTGACAGGACAGAACATCACCGGACCCAACAACTCAAAATAAGAGTTGGGATTTGAACAAAAAACAGCTAAAGGAAACTTCAGAATTCTCTTCAGTGGATTTACGAGACAGACGCCACAGAGGGTAACCGCAATGACCAAACCAACTGAAGAATCAATCGGACTCTGGAGTTTCTCTCCTGTTCAACTGGCGCAACAGCTGAGGATTATAAAGACATTTTGAAGGCTTTGTACAAAGCTTCAAATTTCTAAAGGATCATACGGCTCGGCAGAAGAAGGATTCGAAGTCTCCTCGGCCAGGGCGACTCACTCTCCTGGAAGATTTCCAAATTAATCCAAGCTATTGCAAACTATTGCATGAACTGTTGCAAACAGGTTTTACCCTTCAACCATTTTAATCAATTATTAGGTTTAGATTTGTATAGTTTAAATTATGTTATATTTTATTTTATTCACTTAATCGATAATTCAAGTTTAATAATTTTTATCAGGTTTTGAATTGTAACCATTTTATCATTGTATTTAGTTTTAATCAGTATCATGTAATTAGTCATTTTAATCTAATTATTTAGATTTTAATCATTAAGTTGTATGCTTGCCCTTGTTCAATTCTGCAATGAAGTAAATCATTACTGCATTTAAAGTACAAGTAGTAAACATTGAATTTATTTATTTTTTAAGGTTGTAATTCATTAGGTAAAGTGTGTTTAACATCTTTAAAGGTTCTTATAGGTTGCTCTAGCCACTGAAATTTACTTGTCTTGGGGCCTATTTTTCCTGGCCACTAAAAACAATCCTAGCAACCAAACCAAGTGTCGGAAGAAGACAGAAGTAGGCCTGCACGATATTGGAAAACACTGACATTGTGATGTTTTTTTTCCCCCTGCGATACATATTACGATTTAAAAAAAAAAGAAAAAGTGATTTTTAAAAGATTACATAAATAACTATATTTGAAAAAAATAAATCCTTATCGACTACTGTGGTAATTTTGTAGGGGAGTGCATCTACATAGAAGATTTAAATGAAAAAGGATCTTTTCTAACGTGAACCATTCTTTGGTAAACTTTAATGCTTTACAAACACCAAAGCAAGTAAGCGCTGTGATTACTCTTCAGACGTGATTTTGGAGAGGGAAATTACGTAGAAATACGCCTGTTTCTTTAGGCTAACTATATTAGCTTTAGCCTGGCTGGTAGCAGCTTTCTGCTTGTTTCTTAAGGCTAACTATATTAGCTGTAGCCTGGCTGGTAGCAGCTTTCTGCTTGTTTCTTTAGGCTAACTATATTAGCTTTAGCCTGGCTGGTAGTAACTTTCTGCTTGTTTGTTGAGGCTAACTATATTAGCTTTAGCCTGGCTGGTAGTAGCTTTCTGCTTGTTTGTTGAGGCTAACTATGTTAGCTTTAGCCTGGCTGGTAGCAGCTCCCTGCTTGTTTCTTTAGGCTAACTGTATTATCTTTAGCGTGGTTGGTAGCAGTTTCCTGCAGGGGAAATGGCCGGGAGACGATTATGTTGCATTACTCAGGTGATATAGTTTGTATTTGCAGCGAACATAAAACACTGACTACTGCAGCTTTCTACTACTATCAAAAACTATGCGCATCACTGTGTCAGCGGCAGCTGCTGCCTACGGTACTTTTCTACACACAGAGAGACTCACTTCCCAAAAAAGTAAACCCCGTCGGACTAATGTCACATACACACGTTGCCCACATGGCTACCTGTCTTAAAGGGGAAGGGTCAGACAGTAATAATCATGTAAAAGGAGAACGGTGAAAGTTTACTTTTCTATCAAGCAGAAAAAAAGGATTAGTGTCAACATTGCAACGTCCTGCGATGTGACTATCACGCATGCGCACATCGCGATGTCGATGCTAAAACACAATATCGTTCAGCCCTAGTTAGAAGCTAGGCAAATCTCTTTAACACCAGCTTAAACATTCCTCAGTCACACCTAATAGTGGCCCAGGGTTAATAGGTTAATAGGGTTAATAGGGTGGGTTAATACCCATAGGCCCAGAGGATTGGACCCTTTAAACAGAGAGCTGGTCCAGGACCTCCTAAACAGGGGTAACCCTGGATCTAACAACACTTAGACACAATTCCATACAGGCATAAAGCGAAAAATAACCCATCCAAACTAGACAAATGATATATAAGCACAGGAACCATACTGTCAGTACATAATACAATCACCTTGAGTCTTTTTTGTATTCATTCAATACATTCATTTTAAATAGTCTTTTAAAAGTGTCACTGAACATGTTGCTCTCTCCTTGCGACCCTCATGGCACCTTTCTGATCCCCTGCTTAATGGACACATGCTTTGTGTTACACAATGCCTGACTGTCCATGCTGCAATGTTGCTGTGTGATGCATTGTTGTCTGGGGGCAAAAATGTCTCTGCAATCATATCAGTGTGTTCCATTATCTATGACTTGAGATGGCACTGTAGAGATTTGTCATCATATTGCTTGTGCCTATGCTATTAATGGGCCACACCTCCAGTCAACGGTGGAGATGAACGCAGTCTTTGTCAAATAGGCTCAGTGTTAAGATGGTGAAAGGAGCTTATCAGTCTGCTGCCGCATGCACGTAATAATCAATTACAGGTGTCTGAGTGACCTTGAAACGTATTGAATCTGCAGAAATACAATGAAAGGATTTGAATTGCACACACTCGTGTAATACTGCCAAGGATTCTTGACACACTGTGCTGGAAAAACACTAAATAGGAGTGTGTGGATATATTTTTCTCCTGCCCAAAACTAATATCTTTCTGAAATGCATCGCCTCCCCTGGCCGTATCTCCCTCTATGCTCTCTCTGCTGTAATTGTCAATGCTTTTGGTGTTGCAGTTCCGCCAGCAGTAGCATGCAGAACGTGTATCCATCAATCTGTTCAGTTCTCCCTGAGCAGTTCCCTCACAGAAATCCGTTTAGGGCTTTTCTTATTGAGTGGAGTGCAGTGGAGTCCTTCTGGGGCTTTAGCTCTCTAACCTAGTTCCCCCTCTGTGTCTTTTCAATGAACCTGTTCCCACTTGTGAATACATGCGCTCGCTACATAGAAACAGCAGAATGGCCAATGATAGAAGAGACCGACATTAATTAAATCTAGATATCTGTTCATAATCTTTTCATGAAGGACATTTTACAAGTTATACATGGTACATTCCGTACGTTTGCATGCACCGATATTTTCCAATATAGATTTTTTCCGACTAAGACATGGGGGATATTCCGGTATTATTCAGGTTTGATAGGCATTCTTTGGACATACAGCGCATTCAGAATATGCGTCAATCTCAATTGGGGTTTTCACCGCAGGCTTATGGTCAGCTCTGCGCAATGCTATTGTTTCTGTACACAAACCAACCAGTCAACAGTTTGCTAGGTTGGAGACCTGATAAGAAGGAGAAACACAGCTACTTTCAAACATTATCAAAGACTTTGATATCAACAGGTTTTTGGGTACACTCAAATATTGCCTTGCCGAGCCTCTTCAAGAAGCCTGCAGGGCTAAAAGAGGAACGCTGTGTTTGCACAGTCCAAAAAGTCTGCCCGCTGCTGTTTAAACTTTGAATAAGTCCTGTTTTGCACGGCTACATGTAAATCGGAATATTAGTGGAGTACTCACTTTCATTAGCCATGTAAATTGCTTAGTCGGAATACCGTCTTTTTCGGAATTAGGGCAAAAGCGGAACATTGTGTGCATGTAAAGGTACTGAGTGTAGCCTGTCTAGCTGCCTTAAATTGTGGTTTCTCTTAGAAATGTGAATGCCCTATTCACACAACTAAGTAACTGACTGGAATATACATACATTGGTATATATACATATATAAATCTAAATATATTTGGTTTAATTAATCAGGAAGTCCTCAACACACACTTCTGTCAGTTGTGAGCTTTAAAACAGGAATTTATTTGTACATCAAGACTCTCATACCACTCTTAAAAGAGTTGTTTACTCTCTTTTGTGTAGCTCCCACGGATGAAGGTAGTAATTGGGAAGCAATGTTTGATGTCATCCTGTAGTTGTATTCATAATACATTTGAGATAACAAATGCATTTTGAAACATAAGGAGACATAGCTAGCTGTTCATTCCTGTTCTTAGTGTGTTGCCCTAATTGGTGTGTCAGTGACGATCATAGCTTTGAACACGTCGCACCCTGAGAGCAATGTTAGATATGCCGCACACAAGACAGTGTTGTATTGCCATACAAATGTGCAATCAGGACCCATCCTCACCTCCACCAGTATGTATGAAATGTATGAAAGGTACTTTACTGTGCCGTTCACGCTCAGACAACCTGCTGAAAGCCTTTTATGTAACCAACATGCTCTAATCCTGTCATTTGTGTGTAGTACCTTTATTATTTATTCATTTTAATTGTTCTCCAGTAACTTTCTGTGTGGCTAAGGTATTTAAAAGATGTCAAATGTATGTGAAGGTGCACAATTTGAGCTGTCAGAAAAATGATAAACTGTAATTGATACAGTAGAGAATTTATTTTATTGCAAGATGGGGATCTTGAAGATACAGTGGGTGCATGTTTTCATTTTCAAGAATTAAGCACAATAAACTGATGTACTGATGATGATTTACAAGTATTTGTAAAACATTTTTATTCTGTTTATATGAAGCCGATTTTCCAGGCTGACTCTATGTACAGAAAACAGCAATGATGTAGATTAGTTGCTAGCAAGGTATGAATGTTTGAAAAGGAGCTCATTAGAATAGCACTACCACTGAGGAAGAATAACTAAGTATTGTTGCAATGGAAGACTTTGATCCAATTAGGCGTGATATCCGAGGTAGACTGAGTTGTGTGTTGTATCTGGAAATACACTCCTTCTTAAATTGAAGAAAATGAAAAAAGGGGTCTACCATCTGTATTTGTCCCAGACTCAGAGATCAAAGGAAGTTTTACAAACACAGTCTCGGTGTCTGAATACAGTGTAGTCCTTTTTCCATCTTAGAACATACAAATTTAAGTAAAGGTCTGACCTTAACTTATCTAGAACACAAATAAATTCACCAAAAAATGTTTAAATACAGTTCTTCATGAAGTCAAATAGACTTAAAAGGGGCAGTCTGGTTGTTTAACACATTACGTAGTATGCTTGAACATCAGCATTAACATTAGATGAGGCTATAATTCCTGTAAATCAGAGATCTCCCAGCCACGACGAAAGCAATGACCTGCCAGGCAAATTAAGAAGCAGGATACAGCACTGATTCCGAACCTTAAAGCTAATTTGCTTTTAATTGCAGCCTGATACACCAAGAGGATTGATTGTCCTTTCAGAAGCCCTGGAGTGAGTTCCAAGAGCAGAATAAAGCTCACTTTTTTTTCTTATGCTGTGGATGGTTAAAACCCATGCTGAATTGTGGCTTAAAATGTTTATTCTTTTATTTAGTGTTGTTTGTCTCCAATGACAGAAGTTGTAGCAGCTTGTGTCCATATATTGATACCCCTACGAGTGAGTAGTCTTGCATACCATCTTCAGCTAAAGAATCCAGCTTTCTCTTTAAGTAATCAGATCTTTAAACAGCCACTAACGTGCTGGAGTAATCGTTCTGTCACTGGCATTGATCAACACATCAGTCAATCCTCTACAGATGCATTATGTTCATTTTGTGTGACTGGGCAGGACCATGTTGCACCTTCAAAGAACTCTTGTAATGCAGAACCAAAGGATTTTGTCAATCAGAAATGCCCCAGTCTTGCAGCAGCCCCTATCGCTTGACTTTTCTTCCTTGTATGTGAGTTTGTGTTCCTCCAGCGTTCCTCTGTGACCAGTGGGCCCTATAGTGCTCGCTGCTTCCTGGCTGTCTCTCCATTAGGTGCCTAACAGAGCGTTGGGCTGCGGCTGCTCTCTCCCTCAATGCCTCCATCTCCCTGTCGCCCTTCAGGTCTCATCGCCCTCGCAATGGAGGATCCATCCGCCATGATCCTAGGACACATACTGTCCTCCATTACCCATTCTCACAGCCCACTGCATTCAGATCCCACTCCCAGGACCCATACATGAGCATGAGACTGTGTTTGCATGTGTGTGAATTTTGTGTGTGAGTGCCTTTGCTTACCAAGGACAGTAAGTCATATCTAGTTACGCTACCCCAACCCACCCTAAGAGAGAGAGACAGAGTGAATCACTGAGTAAAAGATCAATAGGCCATTTCAAAGGGGTTTTGTTTTTAGCTTGGATGAAGTCCATCTGTAGATTCCTTACACATTAACTCAATGAAAGTCCTTCAGGAGTGACAACTCATACCCCTGAGCCATCACATAAACACTGAACATCTGCCTAAAGCACTCCCAAGTCAACGATTAACATAGTTGCATGGTTTGTAGTGAGCATGTTTTCTGGAGAAAATAAATATGGCTGAAAGGCAAGATTTGTAATTTACTTGTTTGAAAAACTTTTTCCAAATATTTCAACAACATTTAGCACTAGTGGATGTACTTGTTGAAAAAGAATCATACATCAAGTATTGCAAGGGCAAGAAACAGGCAAACTGTTTTAAAATGCTTTTTACTTTTTCATTTTTTCATGGAATTTAGACAAACTTATTTTATTACATTTAAAAATATCATGAGTGCTTTTAAAAACATGAGTGCTTTCAGTTATTTTTCATTGTTTTAGGTTTAGTTTAATTCTATAGTCAGAAATGTTCCACATTGGTTATTCTGATTTGTCTCCTATATTTTAGTTTTTGTATATCAGCATTTTGTTATTATGCATAAAGCAATTACTGTATATTGTCTCACATGCTACATCACCTTGTTTGATACTGAATACATGAGGTGTTTGTTGTTTTTGTTGTCATTTCTATCACTTTTCAGGTAGATGTTATAGATCTGTTTCAGGTCCAGTTCTATTTATATTCAGTCTGCGCTCTAGATGTACTTTATATACTTCATAGAAATGACAGTCTTGCTTTTGCAAAAGGAAAATGTGCCAACACTACAATGCTACTCTCATTCAAATCAAAACACACTGTTTTCGCCTACAGTCACAAACACCCCCAAAACTGAGATAACAAATGTTGTATCCATAGGATCCAATTAAAAACTGTAAAATCACTGAAAGTCATTTGGTGTCTTGGATGCTTATCTCTACTGAGTGCACAAGTGATTATACTTGCCAGTGATCTCCAGGAAATCAGAGTGATGAGGGAAGCCAGAATCATAACATACTTCCAGTTAAAGAGCGTAATGAGAAATAGCATGTTCTGATAAAATCCGAAGTGGAGGTTGTAACTCAATGTTCAGTTGGTCCCATTCACACCAAATAAATTTTTGCTATTATCACGTGAAGAAATACTGTACTAAAAAGCATTTAAAATATTCTGAAAAAATTAGAACCGTTTTAGCCACGCTAGCAGCTCTAAGGATGGCACGGTCAGTCTCTCGGTCTGTAGGCCAATCTATTACTTTGGACCAGGCTAAAATATCTCAACAACTAATCAATTGATTGCCATGTAATTTGTAAACGTTCATGATCCTCAGAGGATGAATCCAACTGTCTTGGTGAGCCCCGGACATTTCCTTTAGCGCCATCAATACGTCAAATATTTGACTTATTCTATGAAGTCTCAACATTTCTAGCTCTGGGGAGTCATTCCCCGGAGTCCTTATGTTCTTTTTTCCCCAGCATGTTCCCTTGGATCAGAGAGGCTCCGAATCAGGGTAACAGCAGTCGCCATGGTCCCGCTACACGTTTTGTGATGCCATGTTCAACTGCTACACTGCGGTGCCCTGCTACGTCCTGCTACGTCCTGCTACATCCTGCTACGTCCTGCTGTGCCTTGTAATGCCGCACAGCGTCCTGCTATGCCATGAACTACTACAAAGAACTGCTACAAACTACTAATTTTTTCTATTTTTGTTATTGCCACTCTTCATTCTAACCCCAACCGGCCCATCAGACACCGCCTACAAAGAGCCTGGGTCTGACCGAGGTTTCTGCCTAAAAGGAAGTTTTTCCTCGCCACTGTCGCACTGTTGCTTGCTCTGGAGGAAACTACTAGAACTGTTGGGTCCTTGTAAATTCTGGAGTGTAGTCTATCTGTAAAGTGTCTTGAGATAACTCTTGTTATGAATTGATACTATAAATAAAATTGAATTGAATTGAACATTTACAGGATTGGTACAAAATGTGGTAGAGATATCATTGGTGCTTAGAAGGTGTATCCTAGAGACTTTGGTAATTCATTGACTTTTCCTCTAGCTCAGACTGTGTAAAGGGGTCTGTACTTTCTTCCTTTAAACACAAGGTGACTGTTTGAAAGGAACCTTAATTTTTGGTGGACCAACTAAATACTGTAGATATTTGAGGCTTAATTACCAGAGAAGGGAAGGAAAATTACACATATGGGAGAAAGAACAGAAATTACTGAATAGCATTTGGGATGTTTCCGCTTTAGAAACTGAAATCTCTTAAAGGTCCTATGATCACTGCTTTTTAGATGCTTTTATATAGACCTTAATGGTTGC
>NC_045742.1:11867971-11868663 GCF_008692095.1 Etheostoma spectabile
ATCTGAAGTCTCTTTTATATAGACATTAGTGCTCCCCTAATACCATATCTTAAGTCTCTTTTATATAGACCTTAATGGTTGCCTAATACTATATCTGAAGTCTCTTTTATATAGACCTTAATGGTTGCCTAATACTATATCTGAAGTCTCTTTTATATAGACCTTAATGGTTGCCTAATAATGTATCTGAAGTCTCTTTTCTAGGCCTTAATGGTGCCTATATCTCTTTATATAGACCTTAATGGTTGCCTAATACTGTATCTGAAGTCTCTTTTATATAGACCTAATGGTTGCCTATACGTATCTGAAGTCTCTTTATATAGACCTTAATGGTTGCCCAATACTGTATCTGAAGTCTCTTTTATATAGACCTTAATGGTTGCCTATACTGTATCTGAAGCTCTTTATATAGACCTTAATGTTGCCTAATACTGTATCTGAAGTCTCTTTTATATAGACCTTAATGGTTGCCTAATACTGTATCTGAAGTCTCTTTTATATAGACCTTAATGGTTGCCTAATACTGTATCTGAAGTCTCTTTTATATAGACCTTAATGGTTGCCCAATACTGTATCTGAAGTCTCTTTTATATAGACCTTAATGGTTGCCTAATACTGTATCTGAAGTCTCTTTTATATAGACCTTAATAGTTGCCTAATACTGTATCTGAAGTCTCTTTTATATAGACCTT
>NC_045742.1:11868673-11868935 GCF_008692095.1 Etheostoma spectabile
TAATACTGTATCTGAAGTCTCTTTCCTGAAATTCAGCCTTGTTGCAGAGTCACAGCCACTAGATCCAGTTCCACAAAGAGCTTTCCTTAGTATATGCCATTTCTGAGTCTGTAGCTATTGAGGAAGGGGGGCGGGCCAAATTCTCAAGGTGGGCAAAGCAGAGAAAAGGGAGGTAACCTTGCTCCTTATGATGTCACAAGGAGCAGATTTTGTTGGCCCATTTGAGCTTTCATTTTCTCAAAGGCAGAGCAGGATACCCAGG
>NC_045742.1:11868945-11899071 GCF_008692095.1 Etheostoma spectabile
TTACACCTATCACCATTTCTAGCCACTGGGGGACCATAGGCAGGCTGAGGGTGCTCATATTAATGTTAAAAAGAGAAGAGAATTAGAGTACAACTTAAGAAAAGAATGTTGAGTTGACAGTTGGATTTCAAATTGAATAACATCCTTTGAAAATTACAAGGTTATGAATTCATGAATAATGTACCTAATAAGTCACGCTGTGCACAGTGTTTGTTAGAGAAAAGCAAAAGCATCCAGTAAATTAATAAAATTCTTTCAGGTACGCAGGTTAAGGTATAGTAAGTGATGTTAATCCATTACACTTTTTGTCAAATTCAGCAAATATCTCCTTATGTTCACCTAGCTCTCTATTTAGGAAATGAATCTGAAGTTTATAGACAGCCCTGGCTGTGTAAATGCAAAACAAACAGAAAAAAGCGCACAAGCCACAAAACACTGTTCCAACCAATCAGCAACAGGTTGCGCGTGCAAGTAATCTGTAAGTCTGTAAAAACACAGATACATTCAACCAAGAAACAAATCTAAGTTTTGGCCCCAAGGCCCAGTTAAACTAAGGCTTCAAAAAGGATGTTTGTATGAACAAAATTGTATGCAACCTGTTAGAAGAGTACAATTAAAAACATGTCAAGTTTCCCATGGACAACTGTGATTGAATTTAAAGTGGTGCCCCAGCAAGGCAGTGAATGAAATGAAAAGTGTGTATCAGCAAACATGATCCTGACTGGGGAGAGGGGCAAGGCAGGGGCCGGCCAAGAGTTATCAACAAGAACAGTTGGCAGAGAAACAGCAAAAGAGAAAAAAGGCTGAAGAATACAAATTAAAAAAAGAAGTTGTATGACCGGGAGAGAGGGAAGAACATGGTTAACATCGACGAGGCGTTTCAATGCTGCAGCAACCTCCGTGATTTCAAAGGAGTGAAAACTGATGAGGGACCTCTTCCTGATGGAAGTGAGTAATAACGTTAGATTTCACTGTTTGCTGTTTTCAATATGTCAGCTTATCCCTGTCCTTTTGCTATTGTTTATGATGGCTGCTCCCAACCGATTGGCTTTACAGCAGTAGCGACAATTTGCTAATCCACAATCTAACATGTG
The DNA here is from genome assembly GCF_008692095.1 of Etheostoma spectabile. Lineage (NCBI taxonomy): Eukaryota > Metazoa > Chordata > Actinopteri > Perciformes > Percidae > Etheostoma > Etheostoma spectabile. The sequence continues at coordinate 11,870,040 of NC_045742.1, forward strand.
CTAACATTGATTCTGTCATATTTTGTTTAGTCAGCAGAGACATCAAACATTCAAGATTTAAAATCCTTTATTAATCCCACAATGGGGAAATTCACACTGTTGCAGCAGCAAGGGATAAGAGCAAAATCAGAATCAGGTTTATTTGCCAGGTATGAGGACACATACAAGGAATTTTGCCTTGGATTATACATTGCTGACAATGTGCTTACCCATACAAAATAAACAACAAAAACTAACAATATATACACACTATAAACAGAAACAATATAGAAAGTAAAAGACACACGTTGACACACAATAATACATATTAAAGAGAGTAAATAGTAACAGTATTTACAGTAATTGCACAGTCACAAGTTTTATTGCACGTTTTATCAGCCCTGGTGTGTCTTTTGTCCATGTGGTCTACTGTGAGCAGTGCTGATTGTAGAGTCTGACAGCAGCAGGCAGGAAAGACCTGCGGTATCTCTCCGTGATGCAGCGCGGGTGCAGCAGCCTGTAACAGAAGTGGACGCTATGGCAATGTGCGTCCATGAATCTGGGGGGCTGATATTCTGAAGGTGGGGTTGTATTTGTTTGACAGTTGAAATATCAACAATCTTCGTGCAGCATCTTCGCTTTCTGCACCTTTAATAGTCTGGCTTGCTAAGCAGTACAGAAGGTCGATGACATTTGTCTGTTCGTGGGGGGATGCAAAGGCTAACAATAGCATGGCTCAGAACACCCTGGCAGCTCCCGCTTGGCTAAAGTGGTGCCAAGTGCATGTGAGGCCATAGATTCTAATTTGGCACATTTCCTTTGCCATGTTATTGTTCCCTCCTTCCTTACCGTACCCATCTGTTTCCACTTAGGAAAGTAAGCAAAATATGCCTTCAAATTTGAAAAGAAGTATAACTTGCACATTTCAGTAAGGCATTCATTTCAACTGGGGGACCTGGTTTAATCCTCATGGGGACACAAGCATCCAGCTTGCTAAAATAATACTAAATGCTTGCTTACATGCCTTACATTACAATTTTCAGTTTAAAGTGATATATAATATAGAAAATTGCAAAATGTTTTAACTCTTTGGGTTTTTAGGTGTTGTGCCATGTATTTTTACATATATACCAAATATTAAACTTATGTAAGCCAAATTAAATATAAGATGAAGAGTTAGTTCTTGATTAATTCAATGGCTTTTTAAAATGTGACCAAGCTGCACTGCATCTGGTGTCTCACGCTGGGATATTTTTCAAGTTGAATGAAACACATTTGAACAGCTAGAGTATATCGCCATCTTTTTCCAGCAGGCAGCCATTTTTATAGTTATTCAAAGCTTAGTAATGATACATACAAAACCATAATGTATTGGTGAAAATATCATATCACCCTGATAACATTACTTAGTGAAAAAATGGATCATTCAAATGGGGTACACAGCTAATTAGATGATGAAACATTAAATTGAAATCTGCCAGCTCTGTTACTGTAAACATCCTCGTGCTTAGAAGCTGAGACCGAATAGAGACATAAAATGAAAAGTAAAAGTAGCTGTGGGAAGAGGAGGTGGTTATAGTTGAAAATGTGAGTGGCAGATAGGAGGGGAGCTAGACTGGCAGGCAGGTAGGTGGGGGTGGAGAAGAGTCACACATCCATGAGGAATTAAATAATGGCTAGGGACGGGGAGGAGAAGGCCTCAGCGGGTGGGGGTGCTTCCTGTGAATTACCAGCTACATTTATAAAGCGCTTCAGCAGCAGCATGCTAATGAAAGACTTGATAAGACAACAGAGCAGGAGTCAAGTGCAAGTCCTCAGCTAAGGTGTCCTTTTTCCAAATATATCCTTTTTCTTTCCATTTAAAAGGGATGACAGAAGACCTCTATCAAGACTTGTAAAGCCTTTGCTCCTATAAGGTAGAGCTACACATTAAGCTTAATAAAGTTTAATAAACTCTGTTCAATCTATGAGATAGTATGAGATATGGGCTAAAAAGGGTCCATCAGGGAAGGAATAGGTCATTCATTTTTGTGTGCCTTTCTTTTTTTACTAAATGTATAGTGCCTACAAGCGCTGCTTTCCTTATGTGTAAGTTCCTACAATGTTGGGGGATGATCATGGACATAAAACATAGGAGGCTAAGGAAAATCAATACCAGTGATGGAGACCGTTTACTGTTTCATTATTCCAGATTCATGACCTACCACCACCCCATGCTGTTGTTGCCCCCAGGCTAAGGCTCATTGTCACTCACATTTGCTCATTAAGTGCCAATCACATAGTACTCCAGGCTATAATTTTGCCAGCACTTGGTGGCACTGCAGATGTCACATAATGATCCCCTGCCTACTTTCTGCATAATTCAACGTAGGTGCAGTTTACAGAGTTTACCCTTGACAATGAACCTTGTCAGTGTGTAAACTGGTGAGGAATTGGGTCAACCTCAATTTTTAATGTTCAGTTTTCATTGTGGACTGAAAAAACACTTAAAATGATGCAGCCGTTGCATGTGTTTTAGTATGAAATTCTATGAATTATCTATGTACAGGTTAAATTTCATCAGAACCGATGAACATGGTTATGTATCCTGGACAAAATACCAGTGTAAACCTTCTGCTTTGATGACTTACAATCACGTAGAGGCCTGCATCTCGTATTGTACATCACATAAAATACTCAAGTCTAATATGCATTCATTATCCCTTTATGTGCATGCTGTAAGAGCAAACATATGCTTAGCTCTGATATCACTGGAAGAGGACAGTGAGTAGTGAGTGGTTGGTATTGCTTCCTCTTCATGTAACATTTACGGGAAAGACCTTCAAAGAGTCCGCTGTAATAAAATACAGATACAGTTTCAAATCTAAGTTTTGGCCTCAAGGCCCAGTTAAACTAAGGCTTCAAAAAGGATGTTTGTATGAACAAAATTGTATGCAACCTGTTAGAAGAGTACAATTAAAAACATGTCAAGGTTCCCATGGACAACTGTGATTGAATTTAAAGTGGTGCCCCAGCAAGGCAGTGAATGAAATGAAAAGTGTCATGTATCAGAAACCATGATGCTGACTTTAATTGACAAGATGTCATAGATGAGGCATTTGAGATGCAAATAAATCATTCATAGCCCAGAGAGACAGAGACCTGAGAAAATTCATGCATCCGTTCCAGCAAGTAAAAACACACACAAATTGCATTGTGAGGGCCATGGGAATGTGCAGAGAGCAGAATGAGAATGCCCACAGGAGGTGGTAGTATTTTTTTAATCAAGACAAAAAGCCTAAACCCATGATAGTGGCTCCTGCATGCGGCAATATTCATTTGTAGCTCACATTAGGACAAAAAAAATCCTCAAATGGAATGGAACAACATACTGATGATACAGTATGCTACTCTTATTAATGGGGCTAAAAGTTTGTCCAGAGACAAAGAGAGAGAGGGAGCGAGCAGCAGTGGTTGAGCAAGCTAGACAGTATATGAAGGAAGGGAGCATTAGCAAGAACAAAGCTGTTAATCAGAGAAACAAAACCTCATTTTCCGATTGTTTTACAGCCGTTACTATCACAAATAAACTTCCCTGTGGGAAGGTGCCGCATTTTGTGCGAACTCAGCTTAAGCGAACGCTTGAGTGGCTCATCCCCTTCTTCAAAAAGAACGTCAGCTCTTTATACAACCATGACACAGACAGAGAGAGACAGAGACGGTGATGTCAACCCGTTCTCACTCTGACTGAGTAAAATACGGACGTTTGGACAGTGGCTGTCAGCACCTGATGCGACAAATAAAGCACCCTTCGGCGTGTGTGCAGAACGTACTGGGGAGAGCAGCATCTAGACGGGGTTTAGCGAGTAGTATGTAAGGGGGAAATTCCGGGTAGGGAGGATGGTCGGGGAGGGTGGATGGGTCAAACACAGGAATTTCACCCAGGAGAGCGGGGTTTGGGTCCTGTGTGTGTCTTTAACCGACCCATTATTCACGTGTGTCACAGAACCGTAAGACCACCCACAAGCTTTTCTTTAACCTAACAGTGTCAAAAGGGACGCCAATAGTCCAGACCAAGCGTGTTTAGGGAAAGCATGTTATAAGACGCTAAAGAAGACTTTTAGCGTCAATAACAACGAAAAAGGCGTGACCAAGCGTCCGTATTTTATGACATGGGAGTAAGAATGTGTTGGCAATGGAACCTGGTCGCTAGTCCTGACCTCACCTACATGCACTGTTATTGGTTGGGGGTTTACATCTGTAAATATAATTATTAGTGTTACAGTTATTAGTGTTGATTGAGTCACAAACTGTTGTGTGCTATGGTGTTTTGTCCTGTTAAAGAGAGTTAGTTGTGGGTCATTAATTGTTGTGTTATAAAGTTACTACCATGAGTGAGAAGGGTACGCCGTTAACAAGGATCCCGTTCTCAATTCACTCACAGATTGCTTCGGCTGTAGCGCTCACCACGGCAATGCACTGGTATTACAGTATATAAAAAATTCATATTTTCAAATTAATACCCGTATACGTTTCAAACCAGTATACCGCCCAGCACTATTCCCAAACACAGCAAAATGAAAATAAAATGAGAAAATACAGGCAGATGACAGGGTCATAGGCGATGATTGAGAGTGATTATTTTTGTATGTAAATCCTGCATGGTGTGCCATTAAGTAGTAAGTCGTAATACTGTCACTTTCATGAACTTAAAAAAATGCAACACTACTTTTACCAGACAAGGTACAAAGAAGGTGTATGCAGTAGTACTTAATTGGTTAAGTCAACAGGTGTTTTTGGATGAAGACACAGAGAAAGGACTGGTTCAAACAGCTTTCCCAGGGCGTCTCCACACATCTGATGGTTTGTCCGGTATAGAAACTGGAAGGATGCTGTGTTGCTCACTGTGTGAGTTACCTATATCAAACAAGTCTAATGTGGGCAATGGCACAGATGTTTGTGTGGTTATTTTGTATCCTGGTGGTGGCTGAGAAAGATGTAATCACAGTGCCCACAATGAATCACTTTGTGTAATGTGTCACTGCTGTTTGGCAGCACTTTTCAAATTAGAGGCTGCAAGTGGAAAACGCATATCTGTCCTGCTGCCGTGCCTCAAATGACTGCAGTGATGTAATAAACAGAAGGGGGAGGCTTTCATCTACAAGCCGTTGTTGATAACACATACTAGTAAGAATTACTATCTTTGGTTTATTGTGCACTTCTTTAAGGCATTCTTGCAACAACAACAGAACAATTTTTGTTGCAGATCTAAATGTGTCTACCTTAAAGAATGTCTAGTCAAAGTGCATGTTCACATTAAGTAGTATTTTTCTGCAGCTGCTGCGCGTCCGCATCACAGGTGTAATTTGTGCTTGTCGATGGAATCACATCGCATATCATCAACTGAGTGACGTGGTAGAAATGTTGATTCTCAGTGCAATGTCAATGGGCCAATTTTAGTAGAGTAACTACTATTTTGATAAACAAATAATCATACAAACTCTTTTTTTTTTCAAATGTCAAACACTCACTGCTTCCAGCTGTTCATATGTGACAATCTGCTGCTGTTCTCTGTCAAAAATTATAGTTAACAGAGTATCTTTGGGAAAAACCGTTAACTATCATTTGGCTGGGCACCCAGATAGCTCAGTTGGTAGAGCGGGTGCCCATGTATAGAGGTTTACTCCTCGACGCAGCCGGCCCGGGTTCGAATCCAGCCTGCGGCCTTTTGCTGCATGTCACTCCCCCTCTCTTTCCCCTTTCATATCTTCAACTGTCCTGTCAATTAAAGGCCTAAAATGCCCAAAAAATAATCGTAAAAAAAAAAAAACTATCATTTGGCTATGTGAAGCTGTCACTTTAAAATAATTTTCTCAATTTTTTTACATTTTGTAGAAGAATTATCAAAACAAATAATCAATAGGTGCAGAATTCACACTCATAAATCCCTTCCATCATCCTTGAAATTTAGCCTATTAAAGCAGTTTTGAAAAATAAATGTCATTACATGACATCTTTTTAATTTCCTTTAATTTTGTTATTTTTTCATTCAGTGAGAAATAGTATGAGTGTGGTTTAATTTTCCTTGACAATTTGACCTGATTGGCACTAAATTGAAGCTCATTAAGGGTCTAATAGTCTTACTTAGTGCTTTACAAAAGACACAGAGCAAGTTATCAGGCTTCACTCCCTCTGCCAAAACAACCTCATTAAAGGGCAACGCTTGTGTGAAATAGAGCAAACATTAAGTATTACGGCAAATCCCTAGTTCCACAAACACAGGGAGAGCCCTTTAACTAGCTTTTCGGCCTTTTCCATTATTACCTGCTGCAGACATAATGGATACATAATAGAATCAGAGACTTTCCATCAGGAGAGTTTGGTTAAGCATGTACATACAAACTTTCAGTAGGCCTGCTTGGAAATACAGCTTATAAGCCCTCTTAGAGAGTTCCCCTGTTTTCAAAGAATTGTAGTTACAATGAATAACTTCGAAACAGGATTATATATATTTCTCACCCCATGCCATCAAACATCAATCATTATGCATTTCACATACTGTTACTGGTGATTCTCAATTAGCAATCAGAGAAGCTAGCAGAGTAGAGTTTCTCTGAGAGCCCAAAATAGGGCTGGGAAATCATTTGCCCTGAGGTGTCAATAGTCTGCAGCTTTTCAGTCCAACCAACACCAGGGCCTCGTTTATTGCCGGCACAATTTTGCTATTGTGAAAAACGTTTTCAGGGTATAACTTCACGCATTAAAGTGTTGGAGCTCCAAAAAGTGACCCAGGTGATTTCACTGATTAACTTCAACAAGAAAATAAACACAAATGATTTAACATGGGCAATAATCATTGTTTAGAATGAAAACTTCCAGGGTTCCATAGCATATACAGTAGTTGTCCATACTTGGTCTGAGGTAATTGAGGTAAAACAATTTATAGGATTATTTTGTCAATAACATTTAGGCTACTTGAATTATAAATGAACCCTGACACTTAATGTTTGTTTCTTTAGTGAAATCGAGAGGGAAACTAATCAGTAGTTCATAACAAATATTTGCCTGAAGCTGAGAAATTTGTGAATAAATATCTGAAACATAAAGCTGCTAAAATTGTGAAAACACACTAGTCATCTACAGTGCTGGGAAGTTTTAATTTCCTGTATAATAGTAATTTAGCTTATACCATCATACTAATCTGTCAAGGACACACACAAGGCTTGTCAGTAAAAAAAATGCTATGCCAAGCCAAGTTGGCCCCGAAGTTAGTGACCGGCTCAGGCTCATAAGGTCGGCTGACCAACTGTTCTCGCCACTACTGAGTTTTGCTCAGCAACAAACTTTGTATACATCAATCTTATAAATACACTTACCAGTGTTTCCCACACATAGATTAATTTGTGGCAGTGTGCTATACAATCAACACCGGCCGCCACACATTGTGTTTTGTTATTACTTTGTTTTAACACAATTTCAAAACACACATACACAGCCCCTGCCCTCCGTGCACACAGCGTCTGTCTCCATGAAAACAATTTAGTGACTTTGTTGCTAGATTTAGCAACTTTTTAGTCCCCCTTAGCAACTTTTTTATCCACAAAAATGACTAGCAACAGAGCTGGTGACTTTGTGTAAAACAAGTCCAAAGTATTGTCCGGCGAGCACGAGCAGGAGAGAGTATTTCTCTCCTTTGGCCGCCAAAATCGTCACCTCTCCCTGAATCTGTTTTTGAGCAGCACCTCCTTTACCCACCCCTCCCCTCTCTCCTCATGTGCACCAGCACTGCGCACAGTGCACAGGCAGTTAGAAGGGGAGAAGGGACAGGGTGGGGGGGCCGGTGTAGGTAGGAGAGACAGCAGAATGCGACGGCAGAAAGACGCCGCTGAGCTGCGTAAGTCAACCTTCTTTGGGAATTCTTTATTGATCTTTTTTCCATCCTTTCGTAGAATTTATTTTATTACTTTAAAGATAGGCTACCTAAGTAATAATTATAAAGTAAAATAAATTCCTGTATTCAATCTGTGATTATTTGGCTAAAGATTTATATTTCTTTCTATCTACCTAGCTGATACAACCACTAAGCTTTATGCAAATGAGCGTATGACCCCCCCCGTGCGCCACAAATTGCTTTCTAATCTGTAGGAAACACTGCTTACAATCAGACAAAAACACCAACACATACTGTATTTCTGTATTCATTGACTGAGCAAGGTACATTTTTCCCTATACAGACCTATTTTGAGGAAACAAATAATAAATGAAGACTAAAACATAACATTAATCTCCTGCGTGCAAGAAAAGTGCAGTGAAACGCCTTTTTTTCAGGTTGCTCCAGGAGAGGCAGTCAAATGTGAAGAGTTAAAGCTGCTCAGAATGGCTAACAGCACTCAAGGATAATAATCCCATTTCCATCTGGATTTGATTTAAAATGTAAACACACTTTGTTGCACCACAGAAATCGCACCAATGTTGCAACTCATGACATGTCTACAGGCATTATCTAATCCCTAATACATTTAACTAGTTGTCCAACTTCTTTTTCTCTTTCTTCCTTAGTCTGTCTCTTGCCCCTTAACTTTTCATTGGATATTTTCTTACTCAGATAAACATTCACTGAATTTGAGTTCTAATATCTTTGGATACAAGTCATGCGGATAAATAGATAAATTAATGAAGCAGTAACAGAATTCCCTCTATCTCCCCATTCTTCACTCTGGGATCTGGCTCAATCTCAAGGCTGTTTTTGGTAATTAAGTCCTTGGTGTTCTCAGCTGAATGGCTCTTTTATCAACCACTATGTTTTTTTTTTCTCCTTCTTGCCTCCAATCTCACTGTGAGAGGGGCTTGGATGCACCCTACTCACCCTTTCACCATGCTCCATTTCTCCCCCTTTCCTATCCTCCTTTCTCCTCTCCTGGAGGGACTGCCACCCAGTCTGTGTGTACAGTGAGGGAAAAAGTATTTGATCCCCTGCTGATTTTGTACATTTGCCCACTGACAAAAGAAATTATCATAACTTGAATGGTAGATTTATTTGAACAGTGAGAGACAGAATAACAACCAGAAAATCTAGAAAAACGCATGTCAAAAATGTTATAAATTGATTTGTATGTGAGAAATATGTACTTGACCCCTCTGCAAGACATGACTTAGTACTTGGTGGCAGAACCCTTGTTGGCAATCAGAGAGGTCAGATGTTTCTTGGAGTAGGAGGGATTTTGTCCCACTCCTCTTTGCAGATCTTCTCCAAATCATTAAGGTTTTGAGGCTGACGTTAGGCAACTCGAACCTTCAACTCACTCCACAGATTTTCTATGGGATTAACGTCTGGAGACTGGCTAGGCCACTCCAGGACCTTAATGTGCTTCTTCCTGAGCCACTCCTTTGTTGCCTTGGCGGTGTGTTTTGGGTCATTGTTGGGCTGGAATACCCATCCACGACCCATTTCCAATGCCCTGGCTGAGGGAAGGAGGTTCTCACCCAAGATTTGACGGTACATGGCCCCATCCATTGTCCCTTTGATGCGGTGAAGTTGTCCTGTCCCCTTTGCAGAAAAACACCCCCAAAGCATAATGTTCCCACCTCCATGTTTGACGGTGGGGAGGGCGTTCTTGGGGTCATCCTCCAAACACGGCGAGTTGAGATGATGCCAAAGAGCTCCATTTTGGTCTCATCTGACCACAACACTTTCTCCCAGTTGTCCTCTAAATCATTCAGATGTTCATTGGCAAACTTCAAACGAGCATGTATATGTGCTTTCTTGAGCAGGGGGACCTTGTGGGCGTCCTTCATGGTGTAGCGTGTTACCAATTGTTTTCTTGGTGACTATGGTCCCAGCTGCCTTGAGATCATTTACAAGATCCTCCCGTGTAGTTCTGGGCTGATTCCTCACTGTTCTCATGATCATTGCAACGCCACGAGGTGAGATCTTGCATGGAGCCCCAGGCTGAGGGAGATTGACAGTATTTTGTGTTTCTTCCATTTGCAAATAATCGCACCACAACAGGTGTCTTTTATACAAGTAACAAACTGAGATTAGGAGCACTGCCTTTAACAGTGTGCTCCCAAAAATCTTTCTGACTGAGAGGGGGTCAAATACTTATTTCCCTCATTAAAAAGCAAATCGAGTTATAACATTTCTGACATGCGTTTTTCTGGATTTTGTTGTTGTTTTTCTGTCTCTCACTCTTCAAATAAATCTACCCTTAAAATATAGACTGTTAATGCAAATGTACAAAATCAGCAGGGGATCAAATACTTTTTTCCCCTCACTGTACAGATGACCGGCATCATCATCAGCACCACAGCAAATGAATTTACTCTCCTTCAAGTCTCCTGAGATGGCCACCAACTCCTTCTTGTTCTAACTAAGTTCTTCTCACTTACATTGATGCACGCACCAGGGACAATGACAAATCGTGAGACATGACTGATCATGTATGGGGACTGAGACTGAGAATGAGCAAGAAACATTGTACAAGCTTCAAAGGCCATCCGAGGCTATTACTCCATTTTTCTTTGATATGAAGAAAGATTGATTAGAGGTAAATGTATTCACCATCAGAACAACATGTTGGTGAATCCTAATGTACATTTCCTGGTAACTGTATATATATAGCATGTATTTCTACCCAATTAAATTAACCAGCAACAAATACAGTGCATTGCATATTTATGTATGGACACACAAATCCATGTACACAGGAATATGTCAGGAACATTTGCCTATTAACTTGCCTTCAAAATAATGTGATGTTTTAGAAGAGAAATGTTCTTTATTAGATGCAAATTATCAAAGCAGTCTCATCTGTGTTTTAATATGCACTTTGGCAAAACAAGTAAACATTGGGAATAGTAACTTCGACCAATAAGTAGTTCATCATTTCAGTGAGAATCTACCAGTTTTTAAGAGTACTTTAAATTATAGATTAAATAGAGGTTCAATTTGAAGAGGTACTGGGGGGAATGTAGTAATGACTTACATTTACTACATCACTAATATACTGTACAACATACTGTACAATACCTTATATTTACTAAACTTATTGAGTGTGGCAGCTGAAAGCAGCTTGTTTCTCAGAACCTGTTGATAAAAGATGATCCAAAAGGCAGTCTATAAAATAAAAAAAACATCTAATTAGCATTGCATTTTCCTTCTGAAAATCGCTTGAAGAGAAAGATAATTAAGTGTTCTATTTTGCCCTACTATTTGTAGCTCGTTCCAGACTTAATTGTTGCTAATTAGGCAGTGATTTGAGTATTGATAAGTAGTGAGGTGACACATTTTCAAGGCGGCCGGAAGAGCAAACAGCAGCTCATCACAGCTGTGTATGAATTTGTAGGACGTTTTCACAGTTTACTTAATTTAAACTTAACTTTCAAAGATTACTATTAAAGTACTGTGACCAAGTGCTGCAAAATAATATTAAGTTGCATTATAATGGATATTAGACATATTATTTTAGACATAACTATATTTCATTTTTAATTACTCTAAACAAAAGAAAATATGTTATAATAAATACATAACAAAATATGAAATGGTAATCATGACAAACTGCTAATTTAACATCTGCTAGCGTTAGCTGTTGGCTGGTGCGGTCAGTTCTCAACTGCTATCTAGCTACAACGTTCCGGGATACACAGTCAGCTAATGCAATACCGTATATAAACGGGACAACTGATGGCTGCAGCGCCTGAGTATACTGTCACAGTTAGTTATTTCAACTAGGGGTGTCCTGATCAAGTTTTTGAAATAAAAGCTGTAGATAAAACATTAATTAACATTAACATTAATATGTTTTCCCCCAGCCTGCCTAAGGTCCCCCAGTGGCTAGAACTGGCGATAAGTGTAACTGAGCCCCGGGTATCCTGCTCTGCCTTTGAGAAAATTAAAGCTCAGATGGGCCGATCTGGAATCTTGCTCCTTATGAGGTCATAAGGAGCAAGGTTACCTCACCTTTCTCTGCTTTGCCCTCCCTGAGAATTTGGCCCATGAGAGAGAGACATCATGGCTTTCAAACAAGCAAAGTGGCAGTTGGTCAAGGCCACACCCCCCGCCTCCACGTTGCCGCCCCCTCTCTCCTCCTATTGGAGTATTGGAGAGTAAATATTGGATTTTAATCTGCTTTATTTTGGCTGATAAATAAAAATATGCCCAGATTGTTCATAATCCAGGACCGCTCAAAACTCGACATGTGCTACATATTAAGACATAAGGCGGACAAATAATGTCAAATTAAATGCTAAATTTTAAAATTAATCATTCTTCAGTGCTTAAAAAATAGTCTTTATCACAGATTATTCTACTTGAGTAACGTGACACCAGGTGAAAATTTCTGATCTCCAGTGGTTTAACTTTTTTACTTTCCTGCAGTGATGTAGATGTTTCCCCCAGGGTGTGACAGTGCACCGTGTGTGTGATTACAGGTTCAGCCGATGACACTGCTGACCACAGTCATTAGCAATTATGGGTGTGGTCAAAGGTGCAACAAACGCAACACCATTAGTCAGATAGGGCTGTGAAACATTGCCTTTAAACTTGATGTTAAATTACTCTTTAATTCTTCCTCATTTGTCAAAGGACAGTGGTTTGTTGCACTGCCACACAAGAATAATAACAACGTCCATCTTTGAAAAGTAGGCCAAGGTGCACAGCAGATAAGGATGTGAATCTTTACTGGTTTCGTGATTTGATTACAATTATCCTGTCAACATTTTGAATCATTATCCAGATGCATAATGATCCGTTTACCTCCTCAATATTATTAAATATTGCTACACATGGTTTTCATCAACAAATTCAAGCAGTCAGCTATATATATGAACTCCGTTTTTTTATTGTATCTGCTCTTACAAAAGACACTTCTTGAATGTAGCAGAGTTTTAACACAGCAGATAACAGACAAAAGGCAAAAATTAAAAAAGCAGCAACCGGAAAATCAACAAGCAACATCAGTACAGTGCCCCTTACAGCAGACATTACATTTGCATCTAGCTCAGCTCCTCTGTTTACTTGTTTGGAATTACCAATCTCTCCCTGCAGCCTGTTAACTTTTCTGTGCTCACAAGCACATTTCATGCAATTTACCTCCTGAATAATCTCTAATTGATTGGGAATGAGGGACAACACACAATGTATGGGTTACTTTTAGGCAGTAAATTTGTGGGCTTCTCAGTAGGGGAGTAAATGTCCTCCGTATTTCATGTTGTCACTTCATGCCAGTAGCAGTGCATTTGTGCACATTCTCCCAGTCAGAAGGTTAGCATAATGCCAGTGCTATCTGTCACTTAAGATACTGGCTGAAAATGGGAGGATGGAGGAGCAAGGGATCAGTGTTTACCCACCTGGCCAATTAGAAGACAGAGCAACCTACAAGATGGAGTCTGCCTCCAGAAGCATGTACTAGTCGCTGTTATGGCACTTACAAGTTGCTAGGCAACACCATCTATCTGTTATTGAGCAAACTTGTTGTGGGTATGGCTATTATATGTATAAATCACTGGTGATCTCTGCACTTCAGATAACGTGGGTCACTAAAAAAAAAAAGAGAACGTGAGGTTTGATTTATTTTTGCAAGTACGTCTGAAATTGATCACCTCAGACTGAGTAAGATCAAGTAATGTAAATACATTTCCAATCAGAAAAAAACATGATAATACGAACCTCTTCATATAAAAGTGAAAGCTATGGGATAACAGCACATTTTAAGAGAGCACAGATTTATCAGAAACTTCTAAGTTGTCTGATATGTCCGGTTTACTCAATTAATCTTATGTGAAATTTCAGGTAACAGTGCAATGTGTGTTGTAGTTTGCCAAAGGAAAGATGAGCTATGGATTTCTGTAAGGATTTTGATATATGCACCGCTTGGCAGGAGATGCAGCGTAAGCAGAAATGATGAGAGCTTTGTCACGCCGGCATACATCACATGGAAAGTTGTAACGGCCCAAATAATCTATTTCAAATTAAACACCTACTTTATATCTATTATATAAAAAATTCTACATGATGAAACGTAATATAATGTAATATCTAGTGTATTAGCAATTCTTAATTAATTGCTGAGTGTGTTTATATGCACTTGTAGGCAGTAGCACTTTATATCCCAATTATGCATATTTCTGTATACTTTAAACCCACAATTATCCAAATATTACTATGAAAACAGAACCTATACAGACAAAAAAAAAGCATAAATAAAGCATTTAATGCCTCAATATCTCAGCATCAGCCTATTGGCAAAACTCAGCTTTCAGATAAACATGGTGTGATTTTATTCTGTTTATTTTAGAGAAGATATGGTACCAACTTTTAAATTGAATAGTTGAGACTGCCATAATATAAATGTGAATGCAAACATACTGAATTTAATGATGTCTCTGTAATGCTGCTGACAATGAGACTTTGCCTACAGAAATAAATAAAATGATTGCAGGCATATATTACACACACTTAAAATTCAGGAATAATGCAAAAATTTTAATATCGGAGCTGGGACGCATGCATTATACAGAGAGAGAAGGAGAGAAAGAGAGAGAGAGAGATGAGGGCAACTAGCCAAATCATGTCTATTAGTACTGCATTTTCACAGATCCCCAGCATGAAAGGTACACTACCTAACCAATGCATTTTTCTCTGTATATGTAACTATTTAATTAAATATTATATCAGTCCTGCAGCCCACAGCTGCTTGGTTCAAAGGAAGTTTGGTATTACAGCTTAAAGCCCGACTCACATACACACACACCAGCATCTCTTTCCTCTTTTTTTCTATATCTGTCTTGCTCTCTCTTTCTCTCTCACTCAGGCACAGTCCAGCAGTGCCAGTTTTGCCCCAGGCTGACTGATCACAGGAAGGAGCAACATTTTTGAATTCAGAGGAGGATTGAGTCACACAGTCCCAGCATCAGGCTCCATGTGTTAGCCAGCTTTGCTGTTTTTCACTATTGCAGGCCGCTATGATTCAAATGGAATTTTAATGGCCTACTCTGCTAAAACCGCATCATTGTCTTCTCCTATTTGTCTCTGGATTTGTCTCCTGCCTGATAATGCTCTTTGTGTTCATTTTGGTATTTGCTTAGTCGTTTCATGCCAGGTATGTAGGTGGTCCGGTTTCAAATCCTTGCGGTATTCCCAGAAATATTATTGTGCTTTTTGGATTTTTAACTATGCAAAGATCCGACTTTTTCAGTCCCAATACTGATACCTGTGCTTTGGATAATGACCCATACAGAGTACCAGTCCTATATCAGTGTTTAATTAGTAAGCTGTAAGTGACTGGGATCATTCTTTTGTGTAAGGCAACATCAAGACAAGGTGCACCTAAATGCACAGTGAGTTCACAAGGGGCATCTGAACACACCATGAAGTCCTGTCAGAGCCCACATGCTTTACTGTTTGTTGTCAATAAATTCAAGGAAGCAGGAGGATTTAACAGTTCTGTTGTTTCTCCATCATCTCCGACTCCAGCAGTGGCCATGGTGTCTGGAAAAGTGCAGCTGCAGGCTACCGGTAAACTAACGTTACCCTGTGTCTTTGGCTGCATGCTGCCTGCCTATAAGCTACGCTCTGTCATCTGTGCAACCAAGTAGACGGGAGTAAAGAGAGAAAAGAAACAGAACACAATCATAGATTGAATACATTGGCCCATTTGTCACCAATACTTGAACAAGCTTTTTGGATCTGTACCAGGTGATATCAGTATCGGGCTGGTGCATCCCTCATTTACCCATTAAACTGGCAAGCAATACCTACTGTGTTTGCAAACTCCACATACCAGGCTGCATATGCAGAGAGCTGAGCTATTTAATCCAAAAAGGGGTTTGTCTGTTTCAGGTTGTTCACTTGATTGATTAACAAAGCACAAAGAATTGAGAAGAATTCTGTATTTTCCTCTAAAATTCTGTAGCAAAACCCACACATGCATGTGAATAGGACAAGTATTCTTTCGAATCCCATGAACATCATCTGAAAAATTCTTGCAACTCCAACATAGTACCATAGCAGTGATTTCTCCTCAAATATGTTAAATAACAGATTTGATAAAGTGTTACATTTAGGATGGATAAGGGTATAGTTAGCCATATGCTTGACTCTTACAGTGGCGTATTATGGTGCCATTATAAATTAAATTGTAGGTGAAACTTCAGCCACTGTAACCTTTAGAAACTGAGGGAAATTACAATCCCATTATTATGTAGGTATTGACATTCTCAACCAGCTGCCAAGCATGGATGAGTTGTAATACCTTGAGGAGTTCACCTATTTATAGTCCTAGTCGTTCCCATACAGGAGGGGGCAGTGCAGTGAACCTCTCTGACTTCAGCCAGCGGAGGGATTCAGGGAGAGAACAGTAGATGGATAAAGTGAAAGTTTAAACCCAGGGCTTATGCACACAGAGACCATAATCCTTACAAAATCTCCCTCCAGTATCCTTCACCATCAACTTAAGGAGATGACCTTTGGTTATACTTTTGGTCGCATACTCTACACTCAAGAATGTGTTAAACAAGCAACTTAATTGATAGGTAGAAGGTAAAAGTCAAGTCCAAAGGTTTAAAACACAGAGAAAAGTCTCAATGATGGTAGGTAACTGACTAAAGTTATACTCTCTAAAATTCCACATAGTTGCCAGAGGATTCTGTGTGTATGACTGACTTGTAACTTCTTTTGTCTGCTTGTTTTCCATGTTGTTTTCATGCAAAGTTTGGGGGGAGTCTTGCAAATGAGTTTTACACATGTTATGCAAATTATTTCATTTTTCATGAAAATAAATTCTCCTTTTGTTCTCTTCTCTCCCACCAGCAAAACACATGACACCCATAGATGGAAAATGGGGTTTGATTCCACACAATGTTCCTCCTCTAAGCTAAGAGGGCGGGTCACATGTCTCAAAATGAGGTGTGTAGGTTTATCCCTGCTCTGAGATGCTGTCTTTCTCCCTTTCCCCCATTCAAAAACCCTGCCAAGATCAGACAGACACACACTTACAGTCATATATTCTCGACAGGATTCAGCATTAGCCAGCTTATCGAACATATATTTAACACACAAAGTTAATGGAGAGCCATTTAATCACAGAAACAAACAAATTAATCTTTAAATACCAGTAGGGACATTTAAGTGCTGGTTACAGTCGTATATCTATTAGAACTCTGGTCTCTCGCTGTCTCACACACACACAATCAACCCCCCACCCCTTACACTCCTTTGCTGTTGGCAGCAGCTGGAAAGCGAGGTGAGCCTGTATGTGGGACATCACAGAGCTCATTATTGCGACGGTGCAATCAAATCAGGTCAGATGGATGCATTGGCGCCTTGAGGAGGGATTTGATAGCCAGCTCAGAAATGCCTTATAATAAGTTAATTAGACATTCACTTACTGGTCCTGCAGCTATCCTATCACTTGATAGTTCCTTGATAGGGTTTGGGTATTGGAAATTGAGTGTCACAGACTAGTGCCTTATCAGTCCAGTAAAGTAATAGTCATTAGGATTAGAAACAGCCCGCTTCCTCACTTCGAGTTTGACCATCTGTGGACAAAATACAACAATAACAAATAAACCAATTTGCAGCCAAATGAGTGAAGTTTGGAACATTAAGTAAGGTTTTAGGTATGGGTAATCTTCTGACTCTTGCAATATTTACATGTATATTTGACATATATTTGATGTATATTTCCTGCTCACAGTTTAAACAACAAAATGTTCAGTATTTCATAATGTTAACATCACAATTCGTGATCAAAACAAAAACAGGAAGGCAAACCACAACACCAACATTTAGGATTAGAAACTGCTGTCACTCTTAAATTCATGGACCAGTGCGTTATAACAGAAACTAACACAGGACAACCAAATTTGAACTATTGTTTTTTCTGATGATTAGTTAGATATTGGCACAAAACAGGGCTACAATCAATTTTTGTAATTAGCAATTGAGAAACCTTCAATCTACTTCTTTATATATTCTTTTATATTTTTATTTACTAGTACAACTTTCATTTTTCTCATTGCCTGCCTGTAGCTTAACTGTAACAGAGTTATTTTTACCCATGTGTTTTGGTGTTCTTGTGTTAAGCTGAAGGAAGAGGTATTACATACAAAGACTAATGTTACCAATTAAAACTCATTTATCAAATAGCTTATTTATTGTAGCATTTACTGGTACTTTTATGTGAGTGTGTTACAATTTGGAATAATTTTTGGTATACAAGTGACTGCCTCTGTGCAATTATGTTAATAAGTTATATAATGAATTCATGAAATAATATTACGGGGAGGTGGCTGGTTCAAAGTGAGAAAACATTTAGTACAGTACTTGCTGGTTAAGTGAACTGGAAACTCTAAATTGTGTTTGCCTTGTGATAGACTTAAGACCTGCCAAGATTGTACCATGCCTTGTGCCCAATGTATGATGGGAAAGGCTCCAGCCCCATGTGACATTGAAAAGAATAAGTGGGAATAGAAAACGGATGGATGGATATAGTTAATGTAACAGTAACATCTGTCTGTCCCTCTCTCTCTCTTTCCTCGTCTCCATTCAGGGTTTCCCAGTATTATAATTCTTATAGTGCTGCTGTACTGTCACAAGGGTCCTAAACTCTGATACGTCAGTTCACCGGGGACCTAGTCCTTTTCCCCGAGCTTTAGTTTCAGTCATCTAGGCCCTATCCCTCATGGCTGCCGTCTCAGGGGAAAAGCCCAGACAAAGTGGCATCTGTGGAATTACTGGAAATCAAGGGTAACAAGATAACTTTGAAGAAATAGAGCTCCTGGCTCAGTTGTTGCAATGGTAATTATGTAATTCACTACACAGTGCACACTACATTTGTAAAGGACTATACACAGCCTAAACACTAAATGACACTAAATGTAACCAATAAATAATCAATAAATAAGCATCAAAGTGAATAAGGAAATGTAGTTAAACCTTCTTCTCCTAACCAAGGCATCATATTATTATTTACTTTTTCCTGTAAAGTAGCAATATCTGCAGTAACTTAAAATAATGAGTGCCATACTGCATTTAAACACAACATATATAAAGGAATTATGTTTTTTTTACCTTCATCAATTTGTTTGTTTTCTGCCTTAATAGTAACAACTTAACTTTGTTGTAGAAAATTGGTATTCATAGCCTGACACATGTCTGTTAAAGGCCCTTTATAAAATAGTTGGCCCAGCTCTGGGACAGGGTTATTAGTTCTGCATTAAGATGAAATCCATAAATTCGTCAGTTGTTTCCCTCTATGGCGATGCCAGAAAAAGATGGAAAGCTGTTGGACAACCATTGACACATTGTCACATCTTGTGAAATCCGGCCATGCAATCCAAGTTTTACCGACAGAGTAAATATGGAGAAAAGGACACGGCAGGAAGGTGGGCAGGGTTGGACCTACACAATGCAGAGGGTTCAATAATTATTTTCCTGTACTGGAAAAACTTTCTTGCTTAAATTACCCCTGGTAAAATAATGTTTGTGTGTTAGCTGCTGTTGCACACATAGCCCATTGCTGACCAGGTCTTTTTTTATCTGCTCTCTTCTTTCCTGGCCTGCAGCTCACTCAGTAGCAAAAATGTTCAGCTCACCTGAGACCGGTGGCAAGGTCACTGGAGATCAAGAACCCACCAGTTCAACTTTATTTACAGTATAAGGGTGGGAGTGGGGCTATGCCTCTGGCTGGCAAATGGCTGAAAACCGCTTTGGTAACAGATGTGTCAATTGTAAAAAATAAAATAAAAAAATAACGTGTTAAAATGTCGTCTACCATTTTTAGAGATTCTCGGATAAATGTGTCACTGTCAGCTTTTAAGAAATAGTCACCAAGAAGGTCTAAGAAGCTATTAAATCTAGTGATGCAGTTGCCAATTTAGGAGCACTGCTGTTAGCAGCTATGTTTTCAGCTTTGCACAATTTCTGTGTTCAGAATGCGAGCAATCACTTTGCTGTGCTGCAGTCAGTGGGTGATTCGAGTTCACTGATTGAAAGCTGTAGTGTCAATGGTGTGGTGGGACACAGTGTAAAGCAAATATAGCATGTGATTGGCTGGAAATGCATACTATTGGATGCTCAGTGAGAGCTGATCTGTAATTACATTATTGATACTGTCCACTGTTTCTTTATTTAGATGAAATGAGTCAACATCTTGTGTAGAAAGCAGTACATTATGGGCTTTGTTAGTAATCATGATAAACTTAGTTTGTTTGTTTATCATGCAAATTTAGGGTATTAATTTCAATGATCAATTGAGAAGTACAGCAAAACATTGCATTTCTCTGACAATCAACCAGTGTAAATCGAGGCACTCATTAAGACTAGCATTGTAATTTCTTGGTGGTGTTAAACTTTCATTTACGCTTATTGATAAATAAAATACAATCACTGCTGTTTGATTATACTGTGTTCGTTATTCTGAAGTGATGAGATGAGACTTTTAAGAAGATAATGTATGATATACTTAAAAATGTAATCTAGAATAAATGTTAAAAGTTTTTTTGCTGTCTGTAATGTAAGGCTATGTATTATTATACTTGCTGTATACCATACCGTGCTGTGGGAATTGGCCTGGCTTGGCAGATTTGATGGCTTCAACAATAGGGAGATAAAATAATTCTGGAAATGTTTAGCCCAGTGGTGTTTTGAAAAAGGCCATTTCAAGAACATAAAGAGCCAGAGGGAACATTTCTTGGAGGCAGAGTTTCTTTTTGGTTGTATCAATTTCTTATGGCATGCTGTTGTTACCCTTCTCTAGTGGTGCATAAAGCCCCCAAAACATTCCTTTAGGAGCCAACCTCAAGGGTTTTTTAACATTGAGTTGTAAGTCAACTGCTGTTGGATTGTACAGTTTATGTCTTTTCTCAATGTTAGAGGGACGTGTAATTTGCTTTTTTGCAAATTTGGTTTGTAATACATTCCTGGGGATATAATTGTATATGTTTCAAAGCAGTATTTCTCACAATGTCACAGTCACAGATGATAATGTAAAATAAAGCATTATCTGATTGTTATGGCTTAAATTTATTATGAATTTATGATGAGCAGTCCACCAGAAACCAAATTAAGTTTTTGTTTATTAGAACACAATCAATTAACATGCATCATCTTCATCTCACAAATAAATGAGCTTTCCAGGGAGAAAAAAAAGGCATCTAGATTTGCTTTTTCATCATCTTCGAGAGTTTAACCTCTCAAGCACATCTGTCATATACTAATTAATGGAAGTAGCTAGTGAGTGGATTTCTGCGTCGTTCTATATAGAACATTACTGTATGTAATTGGAGAGCGACATTCACTGACAAGGAAACAAAAAACAGTTTAATTTAAAGAAACTCTTCTCTTTCAAACAAAAATCAGGATTATTCAAACTAAATCCCCCACTGGAGAAAAGAGATTTTTTTGTAGCAAACTTTTTATTGAAATTTCTTTTGTCAATGAGTATCTACTATCTAGGGATTATTTCAATGGCTCCACACTAACCGAAGGCATTGCCCAAAGCCTTTGACTGATGATATCAAGCTTAGGCTAACTAAGTAATGTAATATGGATGAGGGACAATTATCTATAATGGCATACAGCACTTTCTGGTCTTTGTCACCTATTAGCCATGTTAGTAGCAAAGCCTGGACTGTAGCGGAGATTCATTGCTAATAGCAGATACAGCAATTCAGTTGGTTAACAGATTCATAATGTATTTGAAATTCTTCTCATGGTAAGTACTGATAATTAACTATTTTTGCAGCAGCAGTGGAAGCAGCAATAATTTCTTTTGGTTTAGCTGACCTTTTGGAGTTCACATAGAAACATACTGCTGACAAATACATCTTTTTGTTACTTTATAACCACCCTTCACCTGCATAGAAATGCCACGAGGTCAAAAAGAGATTTAAAATAGAATTCACAAGGATTTAGAAATAACAGCAACAGTGCTGAGAGAAATCAGAAATTAATCTTTTTTGATCCAGAACAAAGTAAATACCACACTATAATGCATTTAAAAAAGACTCTAAGCAGCCAGATATCTATGTTATCCTCAGTACAATCAAGTACAATCCTTAAAGCATAACTCTCACCAAAATGCAACCAAGGGTCTTTTTGTGAATGTACCAGAGTCAAACTTTCGTTTAAAAGCGTAATAAGGAATGAATCACCACTTTTAAGATTTACCGTATTATCGTTTTTTGGTCAAATGGGAGTGCTAGGGGCACTACTATGATACAATTAAAATCACTATTTCTAAAACACTAAGAAGGCTCGACACAACATGAAACTTTGCTCGGAGTATCACCAGGGTCTCTACACATTAACGCAAGCACTGAGAACATTATTTTTGTACAGAGAGTTTACTAATAAGAAAGGTTTTAACAACTCACTGTAGCTGTTGGTTTTTCCAGTCGCAGTCCATCTAGCAAGTCAAAAATAGTTGAGGGAGGACAGAAAGGTGGAAAGCTCCTAAAGCTTAGTTCCATATCAATTAACAGATAATTTGTTGTTTTGTCGACAATATTGACCTTGTAGTTGAAAAAGGAGCCTCATATAAGAATGACATTTCCTCCTATGGAGTCCGTTCATTCACATTTGGAGATTGACTCCTTTTGACTGGCGAAGATGGATGCGAGCGGGAACAACAACAGCTACAGTAAGTTGCTCAAAACCTTCTTTTTAGTAAACTGTGTACACAAACTATGTTCTCAGTGCTCGAGATGATGTTTGAGGCCCCTGGTGATACTTTGAGCAAAGTTCCATGTTGTGACAAGACTTCTTTGTGTTTTGAACAAAAGTTTGACTCGGGTAAATTCACAAAAAGACATTGAGACAGCAGAAGACATAAGTGCGAGTCCGCAATGATTTATTTGTGCAGGCGATGTCAGTAGTTTTTAGAGCATAGTACTTGTCAATTTGTTTCTGCATAGCATAGGTTATTGAAGTTATGACAAAGAGAGAAACAGAGATGACAAGAGATTATGGCAGCAAGTAGGGGTCCTAGGGAGATTGTGATTAGTGTATTAAGCATGCATCAGAGCCCCTCCGAGCCGTCTCTGCAGAGGCAGGCCATCTAGATGAATAGCTTTAATGTCCCTGTATTGCAATAACTGAGCAACAGTTGTTTCCCCATTGAAGGCTTAGGGGGATGACAGACGACCTTTGGAAAGCAATATGACAACCCCCTGTCCTTTCCACCCCAAAAGCCTGTGACCCGTTGAGACCCTGGGGACAATGAACCAGCAGCACCAGTGGAAAAAGACCATGTATGCTAGAGGAACAAAGGATGGCTAATGCACTGTTTTCTCTTTTCATATCCTGGTGGGGGTAATCTGACCTCCTGCCTCTTGTTTCAACATGGCGAGAGCCGCAGCGGTAAGACGTTGACCTCTCAAGCCTTGTTCTCAAAGAATTCGATAATATTTAAATACAGTTAGAAAAAAAAGGAAATTTACACATATATGATAAATGTTTGAATGCCCTCCCATCTTTTAAATGCAGACCATGCAATCTTTTTTCTTTCACACGTTTGTGTCAACAAACCCAATTCAGCCGAGGAAATGCTGACACTGTGTTATCAGTTTGTGGATATGCTTCATGAAAACAGACCATTACTCTTCAAAGCACCATGGTGAGGCCCATCATGATGTTTCCTTTGAGCACAAAGAGTCCAAAATGTGTAAAGGAAATGGAATGCATTGATTCCACACGCTGTCGCTTGTTCTTTAATACTTTGTCAAGCCTTTGTATGTAGACATAATCAACCTGAATAAGAACCGCTCTCTCTCACATTTTAAAAATAAACCTTCTCTTTCAAGTCCAATTTACATCAATGCTGGTAACTGCCTTGTTGCTCACAGCATCAAATGAATAACGGACAAACTAGCAGAGAAAGACCCAATCAATTTAAAAAAGATACATTTGAAGTAAGCAAAAAATAACATTTAACACAGTGTCACAGGCAGGTTTACCTTTTATCCCCAAAATAGGTTCTATTTATCATAATTAGCTGAAGAGAAACCTTTGAAATTATGTGCAAAGGTTTAGTGTAAGATGTAGTTTTAAATAAGTAATACTTATGATTATACTATACTAGTAATACTTTACGTCAATTTATTTTTAAAATTGTATAAAGATACTTTTAAAAATGTATTGTCCACTAATAACAGAAGTATGACAGATTCCAATCTTCACTTTTCCCACTTCTGTCTCTAGATATTGACACTGGAAGAAACAAAGTAATTTCAGTCATCTTCCACTTTCTATATACCCTCTATCTCTTTCCTTCACAAAAGACAGATTTGAGTTGTTCAAGATCTAGCTTGAGTGATGACCATCTTGGGAAATGAAATATTTGCTGAAACTCTGTGCCCTTGAAAGTTAATTCACAAGAAGACAGGAGGTATGGAGGGAACAGGGAAGATCAGTAATGGGTTTTCTATCTTACTTTGTCAACCTTTCTCTTGTTTCTTTCACTTTGTAGTACCATTCATTTGACGTTCAGAACTACGTAATCTTGTTTTCTAAAACTGTGACTTAAATTAAACACAGTTAAATTAATATGCTCATAACAGTACATGGTGAAGGTTTGCCAAATTCATACTAGGGTTTAGTCGGTGTAATCAATGACGTAGATGACCTAACGTTGATATTCAATTCATCATAACTAATGTTTTTCCTCCTCACGATCTCGATTCACCCTGTTCACGATTTAATTTTTAAATGAAATGGATCTCTCTCTCTCTCTCTCTATATATATAAATAAAATTCCGAAATTTCATGTAAAATTGAACACAACAAACAACAGTCCGTGGCCACTCGCCTGGCCTCAAGGCGGTACCAAAAGTCAGAAGAAAGTGGCAAAGTCCTATTTGATTATGACTGTGTCAGATAAAAGCAAGTGCCTTGCAGTGTAAGGTGGTAAAATATGTGGACAGCGTATTAGAGGGAAACATCCCACAAATTTGAAAGTAGCCTACATTTGAGAAACAAACACAAGGAGGCTAACCTTGCTTGCATTAACAAGGTAACGGAGAACGCCAGGCCTCCTTTGCCCAAAACAGACGCTAACCCCAGTAAAGTTACGGGCATGGATGTATGGATGGGCCAGCCGCATGACGGAGAGTAATTACGCAGGAACACCAAATCGTGGAGGAAGCGTGGGTATTAATACTGGGATGACAACTGTGTGAGTTGATTAACTTCGTATTTTTCTCCCCAAATCGTGCAGGCCTATTTCTCAGCTTTTTGATATTTGATCCTAAACCCCTCAAGCAGCAAAAATATTTTCATGAAAGACATCTTTTGACACAGAATTGTCAAAATGTGCAAAGTGTTTTTTTTTGGAGGAGCTACTGACTGCTTTTAAAGGAATGGGCAAGAGCTGATTGGACTGGTTGTCAGTGACACCACACCATGTGGCACTGATTCACCTTTGGTTAACAATCAAACAGGGTTGAGGACTATCAACCAGCAGACATTAAACATCATAGGCGAGGAAAAGTGACGTCCTGAAGACTCATCACCGAGTCCATTCTATCCTTCACCGTAACTGACTATTTTGCAGCAGCCATCCAACAAGAGAGGACCAGGCTGCATCATCCAATCAGCTCAGAAAATCACTGTATGCAACTCGCCTTCCTTCCAGGCCTGTTTGACACCAGGATCAAGAAGTGCACTTAAATACGTACATCTCTTCTCTGACCCATCTCGCAACAGCCATTGCATTTTCCAAACGCTCTCAGCTGAAATATGCTATAGAACTGCCAACACCAGCACTACCAACAGCTTTTTTTTTGGTGCCAACTCCCCAAAGAACAAAGATCTAGACCAAGGACTCACCTATGACTGAATGATGCTTAACATAACTGAGTACATATGTGCATATGTACACTGATCTGCAATCTGCACATCAGTCTCTCCCATACGTTTAGCAATGTACAGCTGTGTGCATCAACTGTATGTATACCATTTATACCATTAGATTATTATGTGTTGTACACTTGTATCTGCAAGGTTTTATTCCTCATATCTCGGTACACTCTGCCATCCATCTCACCTAATGTAACTGGCTAAAGCAACCCTCCAGTAGGAATTAATTGCATGTGCACATGTACTTGGCAAAAAAGTACATGGAAGTACAGTGGAAGTCTGCCATTTACTTTGAGAAAACATTACAAAACTTACAAAATGCTTCTGTCTGCTAAGCGCAGTCCTCCTGCTTAGGCTTACGTTTGATTTTAATGAACAAAAAGACAGTATGTACAAACCTGGCAGAAAAAGCATTGTTCCCATGCGCCAACGCAGTTTTTTGAACAGAATTTTTATTGGCACTGTTAACCAGCTTAAGTGTAACCTAATAAGCTGATCTACATTTCTCAGTAGCAAAGTACAAAGAATGTCTCCTTCAAATAGGTACAAGTGCTTGTCTTTTGTGTTTTATAATATACCACAGATTGCTATATCCAACATTTATTGACTTAAAATAATTGCAAAGCTTTATACTTCAAATCTTGAGGAAAAAAACTATGTTTGCAATGAAGGTATGAAGGGAAAATATTAACAAAACTAGATTTACTTTAGTAGGATCTCAGTAATGTTTCACTTCCCCTTTTCCAGATAGCCAATTGCAGACCACAGACATGAGTAATTGGCCAAAAGTGTCAGTGGTACTATCTAAACCACCTCTTTGTTTACACGTCTCTCCTGTCTTTACAGCTCCTGCAGATGCAACAGCAGTGTGGTGTTCTCGGCAGTAATTGCAAGTAGTGCGAGGGCCAAGGCTTTCCGTGAGGCACCGAGGTGGCTCAGAGGTGACTGCAGTCCCTGCAGTTTGAAGTGCTGTCTGCTTGAAAGGGAAGTTGACCTTGACAAGACAGAACCCTCTCTTTGCCTTGTGGGAAGCAAAAGGGAGGGCAAAGGGTGCCTCTGTCTGCCCACATCGCATTACTTAGACCTAGTGGCAAATTGTCACTATGGTACACACACCACAGCCCCAAAAAAAAAAGAGAGGTTTCAGAGACAGAGGCGAAAGCGACCTCTCCAAGGTTGGACAGTCATTGCCAAAGGGGAGTTCTGAGTTGATTCCAATGGTACCACTACCATGGTTTATGGTCTCCCGGCAAAATAAACTCAGATGATGTGGTGTTTATTCTTTCCCCCCCACCCAAGTGAATAAAGGTGTGAAAAAAATGCCTAAAGCAGTGCCCTAGCACTGTTTATGTTATGCTGTATATTACTTTAGGTGCATGTCAGGTAAACTATCTCTAAAATAGCTTATATATTAACCATTATATTCACAATAATGGAATTAAAAAGTCAGCATAATTACCACCCTAATAAAATGTTATATGTTTCATGTTTCTAAGAATATATTTATGTCCAAATGTCATTCTCCTTACAATCTTTAGGTCAATTTATTTAAGAAAAAATGTGATGAGGATGATTCTAAACAGGTACTGTACCTACGTGTAGCCTTTTAAAGTGTCTTTTTCCAGTTAAATGTATGCATTTTCATACTGCCCAGCATTTTTCAACTCACGAATTTACTTCCCATGAATGTGACTCGTAATTTGTGGTTCAATTGAAAAGCACTATTGGCTGTGTGCCAGGTGGACTGGTTGGATTAGATCTTAGATGTGAATGAGTTCTACGGGGGGTGTCTTGAAAATGAATTTCAAACACTGTCTCAACTTCAAATAAAAACATTTTTTTTTATTTTTAATAACAACACAGTAGCTTATTATGTTGAGTGTGCGTTACGGTTCTCGTAGTATACAGTATTTTTGCAGCCATGTGACATTATTAGAGAAATATGCAGATCTGAGACCTCCCGCCGCTCTCCTGATCACTCTGTTCTAAATTCCACATCTCTCTCCACTGTACAGTTTGCCAAAACAAATTAAGTTCTTAGGGAGGGTAATTTACACACCCTCTCTCTAATCTCAATATCTCCCAGTGAATAAAAACCCAATTCTATCGCTGTGTGATTCTAACTACAGTGGCCGGACCTCTGAGAACATTTCCTTTGGACCAGATGAACTGTGCTCTAAATGCATCGTAATACTCTGTTACAAAGAAATTCCCGTTCTGCTGTTTATTTTGTAATTAAGGGCCTTAACATGTAGGCTGGATAATGTCTGAGGAAAATCTGGTTAAACTGTACTGCACTGCAAATGTGAGTAAGACCCTGCTTGTAGTAGTTTATAATGTGACAGAACACTTAGTGGCCATTTCTAATAAGGCTGTAAGAATTAGATCTTTATTTTTGCTTACCATACTTTTTCCTTTCTGTATGACCACATTCAAAAGAAACATTATTATTACTATCCATAAAACAAGTCAGATCATTTTGCCAAAACGATTGAGCATTAATAAAACAGAAGTAGGCTATACAATCTGGCTTGGGTATGTTAAGAATAAAATAGAATAGATTGTCATTATATTACTTTATTGTTATTGTGCTTAAAACAATGAAAACCTGTTCAGCAGCTCTACAGCAGTGTGCAACATAAACAATTAACTAACGGGAAGGCAGAACATCGGTATCGGATGATATTTGCCTCATTGACTGCTATTGGCCAATAATATATCTCTGCGCCCATATAGCAGTGTTTCGGCTGTGCTTCCACCCAACATAGTCCCAAGTCAATATCAGCCTAGGAAATCATCTAGTCTCAATCTGCATGGCGATTTGTACTCGTTGTGAATATGCTGGCCTAAAGATGTAATAAGGTTGTTGTTGTTTGTTTTTTGGCTCACTTTTACTCACAACATGCTACATAGGATTCCATTCACTACGCTAAGCTAAGTAGCAGCGGTGCTGCCGGTGTTGCACCAGACTAAAAAAATGCATTTACTGAGACAAAAAATGCGTTGGCCCACCTATCTACAGCTAGAGGAAACTGTGATACGCCCTATTTCAAGAAACGGTCAGTGCAGCTGTGAGTAACTTTTTTCAACAAGCCCTTTCCTCTTCATCATTTGCTGTTATTCTCATATGCCATAATCACACTGACAAAACTCAGCTGTCACCCACGGAATCACTGTGTTGCACTACGTCATGTATAAAACACAATATGTAAACAA
>NC_045742.1:11899081-11921064 GCF_008692095.1 Etheostoma spectabile
ACAGTCCAGACTGTTGCTGACAGTTTGCTTTCAGTCAGATAACAGATAACAGATGTTCTGGACTCTGCTTTAATGTAAATTCCTACATCAACTTATCAGAGTGTGAGAAAACAAGAGGAGTAGCAACAAGGGGAGTCTCACAGTGGAAGTGCACTGCAACCATCAACAGGTTTGGTCCATCAATAAAATGGCAAGACAGTTACCAATATATGTTCATTTTATAATTAATTTATTATTAATATCCGTAATGGAATAACACTGGACTTTCTGCAGCACAGTGAGAAAAACTTGTATTAGGAAGAAATACAGATGTGTGTGTTTTTGCATAGCATTACACACACTTGTAAGGATTGGATTATTAAACTTGGCAAACTGAATAAACTCAATGAGGAGAATGGCTGCAGGTGCTCAGATGAATTATGAGGTGTCCTTAAATAACTCACTCAATTTCTTTAAATTATTAGAGTTATCACTTTATTTCATTTGGCCTTCCCTGCCCTCCTCAGCGCTCTGTGTCTCGCGCAATTTTATTTCATTTCAGCACTCCTCATCCACTCTTTCCCCAGAAAAGTATGACCAATGTATCAAAATGCTTATATAAGCCTCTCAAACATTGACTGCAGTACAATCCACTTATCCACTCTATGGCGCATTGGCACCACCCCCTCCACTGGTCGGGAAACGCAGCAGTCTTGAGTTTGGTGTTTGGCCCTAATTACATAACACTCATATAGCATGGCTTAACTACAAGGCTAGAAATAATCACTGTGTGAAGACACTACGTGCCTCAGTACCACAGTCTGTAATTGTACATACATCTAGCAGATTCAATATAGGCTGCACAGAGTTTAGAGCGGAATTAGTTGGTTAGTTTATTATTGACTAGTCAACTGACTCAACGCCAAACATTTGATGGTTCCCCTTCTTAAATGTGTAGATTTGCTGCTTTTCTTTGTCTAATGGGATCGTAAATAGGTTTTATGTTGCAAACCACAACACATACGCCAACGTAAACTGCAACATTCCACTCCAAATACACTATGACATCAATGATCATGTTCCAAATAATACTAGCGTTACACCATAGAACACTATTAGGCCAAACTGTCAAAGATGAAAAAGGAGAGCAGTCACACACCTAACGTGTTAGGTTGCATAATTACAGTATGAAATGATAGTCCACATGAATGATTTCTCAAGCCTACCACTACCAATTCAGCACTAAGCTGTGCTACTCCGCTCATAGGTAACAGACTGTCAAAGAGCAATAACACCATCCACTGAGCACAACAACAGCCTGGATGTGACAGCGTAAACTGCACTCATGAAAACAGTGTCATATAGTGATACATCCATAGCAGAACTGATGTTCTATTTTGTATAGGCTTCGCCCTCTAAGGGCTACGCTATTGGGTTCATCCCTTCACGCACGCGCAGTCGTGAAGATTTTCTTTCCTGCCCTTGCATCCTACGTCCGCCGATACTGCATACAAACAGAGAGGACCCGTAGCTCAGCTCCCATTTTTTCTTCAAGCTAGTAGTATGAAGACAATCTTGACTTCTAGAAGTGCTCGCATCTGTCCCTCCTGCAAGACCGGCTACATCCTGCAGCCGGACCTCCATCACTGCAAGACCTGCCTTGGCGCCACTAACACCGGCCTGGCTCTCACCTCCGACGCCTCCTGCCAGTTCTGTGCCTGCCTGCCATCTAAAGAGCTTAACCGGCGGGCGGATGCTTTTCTGGTTTGTCAGGCTAGCTAGGAAGGGGATGGCAGCTGGGCAGACAGACGGGAATCCGTCGACACCCTGGACCCGCCGGAAGAGGGTTTTTTTGACAGGCACGATGGCAATTCCCTCGGATAATGCCTACGTAATCAGCTGTCCCTCCTCCCCCCTGGGTGAACTGGACCCCGAGATGGTGATCGATGCCCTCCCTCTACGGCTCTCCTCATAGCCAGAACGGCCAGGGCACCGCTTCGGCCTACCCCTCTCCTTCAGGCGGCTCCATCCTCCACCGCTTAGGCCCTCTTCTTGGTTCTGCCGGAGATCATAAAAAAGGCAGGAGATCAGAGAGGCATAGTGCTCCGGGCGGAGCTTCCAGCCCCTGCTCCTGGCAACTTGAGCAGGGATGTTTCTGCTCAGGAGCCGCCCTCCTCACAGTCTCCACTCTGGCCTCGCTTTATGGAGCTTTGCCCCCCCCCCCAGAGCAGAGTCTGGCATCCATCCTGCTTCCAAAGGCTATTTTTTTTCAGCCAATGGAAGCCCCCGCCTCTCTCCACACAAGATCAGGTATGTGCTCAGGTCACTGACCGGTCACACCAGCATGTGGCACAGGGCCTCGCCGCACAGAACGATATGGCTGCGAAGTGCATCGGGAGAAATTTAGTCTATGTTCTGCTCGTGGGCCCTGTGTTGCAGGTGGCATGGACTACATCAGCTTCCCCAAAACCCAATAGCATAGCCCATAGAGGGCAAAAGATAGTTACGTATTGTAACTCCAGATTCTATGACTAAAGGCGTAGCCCTCTAAGGCTTGGGCCACCTGCTCCTAGAACATTAGGCTGAAGAAAAAGCAGATGTTGGGAGCTGAGCAAAGGATCCGCTCTGTTAATCAGGGGACGTAGTTGAAGCCCGTGCTGGACGCAAGGACGGGAAAGAAAATCTTCACGACTGCACAAACCCAATAGTGCATAGAATCTGGAGTTACAATACATAACTATCGTTAAAGCATCACAAGCAGCGAAACTAAGCCAAATAGAAGACCAGCACAATAAACATCCAATCACCAATGCTGCACAGTAGACAAACATCAGACCTCATTCTGTATCACGCTGCACAGAGTTAATGGTTTAAGGTCTTACCTTTACAAGAGTTTCTTCCTTGACTTTGTGAGTGCAAACAGATCCATCCAACCCTCAAATTCCATCGATCACACAAGGTTGGACAGCAATGACAGCACAGAGTCAGTCAGTTCTAGGCCAATGACAGCATTCAATGCCAAACATCCTGATGGTGATTACTATCCTCTTGGTATAGTTTGGAAGGCAGCAATGTCACAAGTCACAGGGAAGGGTGGGAATAAGTTTCCTTTCAAGGTCAGTGTCCCGCAGACTGACCCAGCGTTTCTCTGTAAGGTTGCAGAGGTTTGATGAACAGCCGCTTCCTTGGAATGCTCCATAACAGCTATTATTAGTCTGAATAAATGTAGATATCATTTTCCTGTTAGTCTGAATAAATATAGATATCATTTTGCTGTTTTTCTGGCTGGAAAATTGTTTTGCTATCACCATTTTTAAATGTACAGTAGGATCCCATCCAAAGTGAAACTGCCTGTATTCCTCTTCCGGCTGGTCCCCACTGCAGGCCCGTCGGGTTCCCTCTCATCTTCGCTTTATCTGCCCCACAAGAGCCGTCCGTTCACAAGCCTTGCCAAGCAAACACTACTTCCGTTGCTGATGACAGCCCTGATGCTGGCGGCGGGACTAATGTGTGACTGCTCCAACATTCCCATATCTTCACTGCTGATGTCTGACTGGCTAACCTTACTCCTGGCAGCGGGGCTTTCTGGTGACAGCACCTGCTGCTGCTGATGCCACTTCAGACGTCGTTTTCTTCTTTTTTTTCCCGCGGTGTTTTCACTGAAACAAAGTGGACATTTCGGCCTGATGCGCTACAGTCGTGTCATTTATCACTTTCTGGATGCTAGCTAAACGGCCATTATATGCTTATAAAGTTGTGAATTGAACGCGCGTTGAAACAATGAACCCGCAGCAACAGTTCAAGATGATTTACATCAGTGTCAGGACGTCTGTGAACTAACTAAACGACCACTTATACCCATTAACATCAAACGTCAATACAACTCACTTCTTCGTCGCTCACTGCAGCTGCTCAGTGCTGCTGCTCAGTGCTGCCTTCGTGGATGGCTGTCCCTAGTGGCCGAAGGCTAAATTACAACTATGCTACAGGCTACGGATGGAGTAGAGTAGACTAATGGCCTCTCAAGCTTTGCCGTCAGTGGTCGAAAATAACTAAGTACTTTAACTCAAGTACTGTACTTAAATAAAATCTTAGCATAGTTGTAGGATACCTCACTTGAGTGTTTCCATTTTATGGTACTTTGTACTTCTACTCCACTACATTTTAATTAGTTTAATTTAATTTTATTCTGTTTATTGATCCCCAATGGGGAAATTACTTTCAAACACTCTGTGTCCACACTTTGTTAGTTATCACACACAGTCCTGAACTACACCCAACTCCCTACGGATTGAGCTACTGCCACCCCAAGTAGTAGGAGAAATATTACTTTTTACTTGTTACTAGTTATTAGTTACTTTTTACATATAACATTGAGCATTTTACTTTGACGTTTGATACTTTATTTTGCTGACAATACTTCTGTACCTCTACTTAAGTAACATTTTAAATCCAAGTCTTGTACTTTTAAGCATTATATACTATAAATGTATACATTTAATTATATGTTTATTACTCTGGTCCCAGTTAAAGGTGGTGTTGTAGGCCTATTAGACTACATTGTATTGAAAGGTGTTCCAACATTTTTCATACTTCTCATTAAAATACCTGATGAGGGCAGAATATTCAAAAACCCTCTCAACATAATGCAGTTCAGTACAACACCACTATGACCTAACTCAATGTTAAAACACATAATTGAATTAACACTTCTTTGTTTTGAAGAAAAAAACACCTACAGTACACTTTATACACTATAACACCCCAAACTTGTGAAGAGTGAGCTGTAAAGAGCTCTTTTTGAAAATATGACTCTGGTGGATCTTACCTAAGAAAAGGGTTTGCCTTGTGGGACAAAGCTTTTTCCGAATTTTTCAAAGAGATACAATCATTAGCATCTCTTTGGTATGAGCTGCAACCAAGGATACTGTGCTTCTGAAAACAATACTTCCTGTGACATTCCACTGTTTGATTCTCCGCAGTAACCTTGGCAATTGCCTCAATCACAGGGAATTAATTCCAGTCATGCCACTCCCTCCCCCTCCCCTGAGTTGTATCAGGCCCATGCATCTTACTACCGGCCCTGATTCCCCCTGAATACCAGCCAAGCCCAACGATTTTTAGGTCCCCAGGCCCCTATTGGGGTCTGTCTGCCTCCACTCTCAAAATGGGCCAGTCTTTTGTCTGCACACATGTTTAGCTGCCAGATTGTGACAGATTCAGTCCTTTTTTTATTTCCATACTCACAGATGCTGTCAAAATAAACTTTTTCTTTGCTTAACAATGCCCAGCCCCGTTATGTTGTAGTTTTTGTCAAGTGCAAGACAGCGCATTTCCATATGTATATAGATAATACAAATAAGCAAAATATGTGGAAATGCTCAACAAAAAAGAACACCATCTTTGTCTTCATACATTTATATTGTGTTCAGCATGTAGCAGAGACATATTAACTGCATTTGATTTCCAAACCTCAAAAGCTTTCCAAGCTGCCATCATAGCAACATAATAATGTGTTTCCTGTCTGATACATTATGTTTTTCTGCATGACATTTAGGCAGTTAAAGGGTTACGCCTAAACCACACCTCTAATCACCAGACACACCTACACATGCCGTGCTGCGCAGCCAGCCTCGTGTATCTCTGATTGCTTGACCCTCCCTCCCTCTCCCTCCTCTTCATCCATCTTCACCCTCATCCCTTCCTGTTCATCCAGGTGCATCCCTCTCATGTCTCATCTAGGTACCATCTGGGTGTTTGTAAACTATTCCGACAAAAACTGCTTCCGAGACGGAACCCCCACTCTGAGTCTCCTCCACCCGGTCATCATACAACCTCCAAGACCAGCCATCAGACGACATCCACAGCTCTTCATCTATCTGCACATTCATAATGTTAATTAAATCTTCAACAGACACATTGTTGTGGCGTGGTACTTGCTAGTGAATGACGATTTAAAGAAACTTCTTGCAATCGGGTTGCGTGAGTGCTTGTCCTTTTAAAAATGGTAGTCATTTTACAGCTGCTGTGCATCAGTACCTTTCTGGGTAAATGTTTTTTCCATCAGGTCATAAGACCCTTTTTTAAGGAGCTTGCTCTCTGTCTCAATTTAGTGTTCAGTAGGCAAACAGCAGCTGCTTACTCCCATTGTGCTGAGTAAAGCCATAGCACCAAGCCTGCCTATTCAAAGGACCATGTAGTTGTGCTATCCAATATAGGGGCTGCTGGGATGCAGGCAGGTAGCCTTATTTCCACTGCTTCAGCTTTGTAATGTACAGTTAATGAGCCATCTCACACCAGTTAGACAATGCGTTTTAAATACTTAGAAACTTTCAAGAGCACTCTTATTTGGAGTCTTTCGTTATGCTGGACTGACCACCAAGAGCTTGAAATTTCGTAGGTTTTCTATTTGGGGCTGTTGTGTAATTGGAAGTCACGAGCCACGGTTTTACAGTACTCTGTTGGGAAGGTTTTGATGAATCATATTTGACCATTGAGGGTGTTCATCTCACAGCAAGACAGTCGTACTTTCAACCCAACTCAAGCGTTTTGGTGTTGTGAGAGTGCACGCTCTCCCCTGCTCTCTCTGTCTTTGTGGGTTTCAAACAAGCCAAAGACTGCAGAATGTAGGTTAGGTAAATGAAAGACAATGGAATTGCCTGTAGATGTGAATGCGAGTGTGTAGTTGCCAGTCTGTAGCCCTGTGATATACAGTATGTGTGACCTCTCACACTGCCTCTTGCCCAGTATATACGGGAATATGCTCTATCCACCTTTTGTTCCTGTTCAGCGTCGAACAGGAGCAGTTCAGAGAATGGATGGATGGA
Organism: Etheostoma spectabile; assembly: GCF_008692095.1. NCBI lineage: Eukaryota > Metazoa > Chordata > Actinopteri > Perciformes > Percidae > Etheostoma > Etheostoma spectabile. The sequence continues at coordinate 11,905,888 of NC_045742.1, forward strand.
TGGATAACTGAAGTGAATCAAACAATGCTTTGGATCAAATTATGCATGTTTTAACATATAGGATCTAGGTATAGTTTAAAGAGACATTTTTTCAATGGTTTTTAGCACGTGAGTTTTAGAATTTGTAGTCCATTGTTGGTCTGACTATCTGTTATCTGCAAAAAAAAATGCATAATGTATATCCTGTATGGATTTGTGTCAGGGCAAGATGATGTATGTATGCTTATGTAAAGGAATGGTGACGAGGAGGTGGGGGTTGAGTCTACAGTGGGAGGTTGTCTTGGACCAAAGGCATCTGTCTGGGAGTGTCTGTAATTGGCTGCAGTGTGACTTTATCTCATTAATATGGAGCCCAGGGGAAGGAGACAGCCAACTTCCTGCCTCTGTGTTTGGTTGTTTGACTGTATCTCCATTGATGCTAAACGCAGTGCTCCAGGGGCACCCATGCCTGTTGCCTGCTTTGTTAAAAACCCAGAAAATGAATATTAATCTCATACAATATGGAAGCAGCAGTGGCAGAAGGGGGTCACAGGCTAAAGGCTGTACAGGCTAATAGGGTCTATTCGGCAGGGTCCAGTTCTGCAGGAAGGCATGCTCTATCAATATGCAAAGTGCAGTTGACACTTTATTTCCCTGTCTACAGGGGATCATGGCCCTAATCAAATAACATGTCACATATGGAAGAAATGACCAATTCTTAATCACTTGGAATTACTATATGACTTAAACATGCTAGATACTATAGTTCCATGTTCTAATTCACAGTGGCTACATACATACAATAAGAAATTGTAAATATATATTTATGAAACCCACTGGTGCAGAGTGAAATAAATTGACCAAACTGTGTGTGCATGGGCAACCTTGATCTCGGAAAAGCAGTAAATAGTGTCAGTAACCACAACAGTGACATCTTTGACAGCAACCACTGGCTGTTTTCAATTTACTTGATACCAGTAACAGCAAGCAGGAGTGTCAATTCCGACAGTAGCATCATACTCTCTTTCGCCTGATGATGAATTTACGAGAAGGACACAGATTAGATTAGAAATCTGAGAATCTCTCCAAACACGTTTGAGTCTTTTCTGATTTTGCACAGATCCTAGAATAACTGCCGAAAAATATGACTTGAAAAATGGGAAATATTCGCTTTCTTAAGTTAGACAAGATACAGAGAACAATACCAGTCTTATCTGTCTGTTAATTATGAAGCCACAGGCAGGAGACTGCTAGCATGTACCTAGCACGGTCTCTATTGGTCTTCTCATGAGTCATCCCTTTATAATATTCTGCATTATGCATATTTATTTATTACTTACTACGTGTCACCTCCTACTGTGCAATGTATAATTTCTCTTCATCCACACCTCACTCTTCTGTTTATCTGTGTATGTCTACTGTCTGTTTATATAGGGCGTTTTATAGTGTACATATGACTATTATTATTATAACTCTTATTCTATTTTTTCTATTTCTTATAACACATTTCGTATAGTTTTCCTATGTCTATTTAATGTGTAACTGTGTTATTTTGATGTGTGTGAATTTTTCTTTTGAGCTGCTGCAACAAGGGAATTTCCCTAGTGTGGGATAACTAAAGTCTTATCTCATCTTATCTAACTCTTGGAAAGAATATGGATAGGTGTATTTCCCAAATTGTCTAAGTAGTCTTTAAACAGCCATTCATCAGGTGTGAGTTTGTTTCAAATTGTGCAGACCCACTGCTTCTGCACTCCATTTTAAAACTACAGTCCGTGCTTGAATATTTCAGGACACAATTGTGAATTGCAACAGTCAGGGTTTTTAGAAGCTGACTAATAACTTAATAAAATCTCCTTAACATTTTTCTTGTTCAAAGCTAATGATAAACTAAAATACTGTATATGGACAGTGTTTGACCATGTGCATGGCCTCAATGGAGATCAGAATGCTTTTTGAGAAAAGGCTAGTGAAACTAGTGAAATAGTGGTACAAAGAAGTAGAAAGTCAGTGTTGAACATAGTATTGTTACATAATCAACTGTCAACATCTTGCGAAGGTTGAGTAAAGAGGCTGCACCAAGCTACAAATGTCAGTCCCTCCACTAAACTGCTATCTGTTAGCAATGAGCTGATGAATTATTAATTATATAATACTAGAAGTCTCACTAGGGAGCTATCCTGTATCTTCAGAGCACACAAGCGTAAAGGGACGTTCAAGGGCAAAGAAAATAGGTTTCTTTGCCAACTATGTAAGGATAAAGACACTGGAAAATACCTATAATTTGTTTAAAACACTGCAATATGGAAGGCTCCCCACCAGCCCTGCGGTCATATCGGCTCTTTTTCCAGTTGAATTCAGGCAGCATTAATAAAACGTCAATTAACCATCAGGGGTCCATCTTCTGACTCACCTTCATAATCTAGTTTGATAAAAGCAGTTAAACTATCAGCAGAGCCAATTTAAACTTCTCCCACCTTAGTAGTGAGTGCCAGTATCAGATACTTGCAGTCATAACAATGATACCCCTTCACTGTAAGACAAAGTGTACCGGGCTGCATCATGTAGTGTCACACTTTCTTAACCCTGTTTCTAGTTAGCTTCCCCAATACTTTGTAGCTCTATAAACACTGCCACAAAATGGACCTAATGTCACACTGGTTAATAGGATCTGACCCCTGATGGTTGAATTATTTAGGTACTTTGAAGAAAGAAACCTAACAAGCCTCCCTAATTGATAAACCCACACACAAGCACACACACCGCTGTGAAAGGGTGTGTAGATCCCTGGCATTGCAGAGGCCTTTTGGGCCCATTGCCATTCTTCTCCCGGCAAATTGGAGGTTTTTTAATGAGCGGCTACCCTGTCTCTCAACATTGTCTGTGCCACAGCTACCCACAGCTGGACTTTAGGGTTTGAAAGACCTTCTATTATGTTTCCTTAGTAAATGAGATGAACTGCAGTGTATTTTCTTTCAGGGCCTGAACCGTTCTCAATTCTATGTTTCCTCTTTGTTCCCTTTCCAAATTACCTACACCAGTAACAACGATTTTTTAATCTGCATTCATGTGTTAAACTATTCTACATAAATGTTAAAGTGCAAACGGAGCATTATTAGTTGTTGTTCCTTTATGACTATAGTTAAATGCAACACATGCAACCTTCTGTTAACTAATGCAAATGTTCGTTAAGTTCAGCATGTATAGATACTAAATAGATTGTATTTCTTTTTCCTTTAAATTACTCTCTCTTTTTTTTACAATCAAAACATGACATAATGAAGGCACATTCAAATGTCAAGGTAATACAAAATGTAAACCATATTTTGTATTTTCATTTTTACTTCTTTACCTAAGATTTCATTAAACTCTTCTTTTTTTAACTTTACGAAATTACCCAAATTGCAGTTTGTCCAAGTTGGCTCCCTCATAGAAGCCTAAATGTGCTGAGCAAAATAATCATCTCATCAATACCGTATCAATTTTGTTTGCCTCAGACATAACGCTGTAATTCTACTCCATCTTTTTTCTCTAGGGGTATTTTCAGAACATTTGAAGGACTTTAAGGGCTAGTGACCAGAGAGCAACAATGAACAGAATGCCATTTGCGAGCTCCATGGTGCGTGGGTAATAACATAACAGCATAATTGCTATACTTTCTTGAAAATAATCTTTAAGTCTTTAAAAGGACAATTTCTCACAAATATCATACCTCAGCCAAAATACAGTGTACACATTGTTGTTTGGGTGTTTGTGATGGCTACATTGGCTTTCATCTGTTCTATCTGGTTTTCACAAAATGGGAGTCAGGTGCGGTTTTAAGGGGTATTTCATGGATTAAGGATTTGTTGTTTTGGTGAAAACAATAAATAAATCTTACAACATGTGCTGCTGTGATCTACACAAGGACAATTCCTATCTGTCAAGCTTTCCTTCGCTATTCATTCATTTGTTCTGTACTTTATAACCACTTAAAGCTTTTTAAAGTCATATCAGTTGTTTATTAAGTTAGAACTATGTAATGACGTAAATGTAAAACCTAAATAATTCTGACCTGGGCCCATTTTTCCTACTTATCTAACACCATAATCAATTTTGACCCGAATCTCATCAACTGCTTTACTACAGCAACTTGTGCCTAGCTTGCCAGTTCATGCAGCTCCCCTGTACACTCCAACAAGGGCCAATTGCTTTAAGATTTCTATGCCTACTCTTTAGCAGCCATCTGCTGCTGTCTGTTTACACATGCCACTGTGTAAATTGTCACCCATAGCATGAACTGAAAATGTCCCATTACAATAAGTGTATCTGCATGTCAGCATGATGTCACAAAACTTATACATGCCTCTTTACAGAAAGTTACAATGTACAAGAGCTCACCTGCGAACTTATCTGCACTACTGTAGATAGGCCTATAAAACAAAATTAATTGATGATCATGAGACAACCACAAAAATAAAGCATTTTTTATTAACGCATGGTTTGTAAAATGCTAAAAATTGTATATATTCTGTTAAATTATTTGATCACACCATATTAACTATCAAGTCAGACCTTATTGCACAGAAAACATACAGCAGATCAAATCAGCACTAAGTTGTTGTTAATTCATTATCACATGTTATGCTCATGTTTTTGTTATAGACAATTACTCATCATTTTCTGGATGAAAACGCTTTCTGTCGATGTGCGCAAAGAGAAGTGAAGGGGGTCTTGCAGCTGTCAGTTAGTCAAGCAAGGTTAAGGGTGATTTAGGGCTCCCTCCATATGTTTAATCATGTAAAACACACAGACATGGGGGTGATTTGTTGGATGCCAGTCTTCCCCATATCCAGGGTAAGCCAGTGGATAGATCAAGTCAGCAAGATGTTCTACGTCCTCTTTGACTCTAAAGCCATTCATCCAGCCCTGTCTTTGCGTTTTTATTTTGTTATTTGATGGAAATAAAACCAAAAAATCCCAATCTGTTTCATTTGTTAGCAGTTCCAAAACGCTAACGTCAGTTTTCACGAATGCTGGATTTTAAAAAACTTTTCCGGTCAGTGTCAAATTGAACCCACACATGCTTGGTCCTCGTCTGTAAACATTTCAATACATTGTCATTATGAGTCTTCTGTTCGTCTAGTATATGCACCCTTTTACTTGAAATTCAAGTAATCAAGGAAATACTATATGCAACCCACATTAGATGTCAAACTCCCAGGTTCGGTTACACCACAAGGTAGGAGCAAAAGACAGGGGCTTCATGTACATAAATGTGTGTATTTTTATGCATTTTCTGTCCTCTTCATGAATGAATATAGTTTGAAATTCTAGGTTCACGCCTAGTGTGAATATGTATGAGTTATGCACTCAAAACCCATTGTTGTCCATTTATGTAAAGTGGTGTGAAGAGCCACATAGAAGAGCCAGGTATATTCAAAACGTATTTAGAGTTAGAGTATAGTCCCATAGTTTGGTCTCTCTCTATCCATCTCAAGCTACAACAATTTACATATATGCACATAATAGAAATACAGGCATTTATGCCTACTGGACAGACTACACTGTAAAGTTGTCAACTAGATGTAATTTCTGACAGAAAAAAAACATACGCTATAGTAATAAAAGTTTCTCAGGCTGGATGTGCATGTTTTTGCTCATGAGAAGAACGCTTCCAGCACAATACATGTACTGACTGCCATTTCTAATCTCTGAAAAAGGTACTTTATGTACTGTATGGGATCTATCATGCACATCTTCATGCCATGATCAATGGTTAAAACTTATCTGTTAAATTTAACTGGAAAAGAGGTATTTATGGATGTTTAAGTCCGGATTGCAAAGGTTAAACTTTGCTGGCATGTGAGTCGAACAAATATCAAACAAATGAAATGTCAAAGTTGGTACCTGTGAACAAATGAAATGTCAGAGACAATAACTTGGCCCGAGCCCTCCTTCAACTGGCTCATCATGTCCAGGTAGTCATATTTGTAGTCATAAGTAGGCAGACCAAATAGGCTTTCTTTCACTGAGCTGACCTATTTGCACCCATTATTTGAACTACTGAATGAAAAGTGCCAGTGTCCCTTCAATACACCACAGAAAGTTAAGGTCACAGAGGAAAATTCTTTGGTACTTTTCTCCGTCCTTTGGCTCCTGCCTCTGCTTTCTCCTATTTCCTCTGCCTGGCACAGAGCCTTGATTCCTCCCACTGTGGACATTCTATCATGCACCAACTCTGACTATCAAAACAACAGTCATTAGGCAAATTTGCTTTGGTGCTGGATTACGTTAATTATCATGGAATTATCACTTCATTAAAGCAGGCAGAGATAAATTATCTCTGATGAAACAAATGCAAAATGAGGAAATAATGATCAGGCAAAAAAAAAAAAATTAAGAGACTACTTGTTGTAGGAAATCAAATCATTGTGTTCCAGAGAGTTGGTCCCTGAGAGGCATTGCAGCACAACGCAATATGACAGAGCAAGTGGGTTTCCACAGAGAGGAGTGAGGACCACCCACCCATTTACCCAATGCAGTGCAATCTTCTTCCCCAAGCCTCAATAGAGCCTGTTCTTTTTCCAGCATATTGCAAGTATCATTAATCATGCGAAATACCATTTTTAATGAATGCCTGCATCAGCCCAGTAACAATCTTTGTTTCAGTGCAAAAGTCTGTGGCGCTGCAGCAGTGGGATTTTTATAACTGTATTTGATGATTGTTTTTATTTTGGGGTGACAAGCTTTGCTGTTTTGACGTCACTGTGACGGTGATAATGGGTGACACTGTCCAACCAGATTCATATTGTGTATTTTGTTACAACCAAAATGATTAAAATCTGAAACAGCCTTGGCTGTAATCTTTGCTCCTTTGTGAGGGCAGAGGCAAAAAGAAATTTGGCAAACATGCACCAATAGTTTTTTATAAGCCAGTGTGTTCAGATATAAAGCTGTTGTGCTGTCGCCCCGATGAGACAATCTATGTAATGACAACACCACTGTTGCATCCACATGATACACGCCTTCCGTAATCACGCACGCACCTCCACCCCTCCTCCACGCAGATATTAGTAGCCAAGGAGGACACAGAGGATTAAAAACCTGTTGGACTCTTGAGAAGAGGTAATTGTCTTCACTTGAGTTTCTGTGTGTAGCTGGATGACACCATGTTCTAAACACAGCCATGCTGAGAAACACAGAGAGAGTTTTTTTAAGCTGATAGTCTATATTAGCTTTGTATCAACTCTTTTGGCAATGGCTTGAATGTAATCAATATTAAAGAAGTTACGCACTAAGGGCCCTATTTTAACGATCTTAGCGCTGTGTGTGTGGCGCAGGTGTGTTTAGGACGTGTCCAAATCCACATTTGCTAGTTTGACAGCGGAAAAAAGGGTCCGTGCGCCGGGCGCATGGTTCAAACCGTTTGTACTTTGTGTCTTCATTAATTCATAGGTGTGTTTTGGGCTTTAAATGCAATAAGCCAATCAGATTGTCATCTTCCATTCCCTTTTAAAGCCAGCCGCGTTTGTACCTTGGCGCATTGCTATTATGATGACGGATATGCACCAGAATATTTTTACTTTTAATCTTTTGCATGTGTGTGCGCTGCTGTGCTTACCTCTGTGATGTTTGTAACAAGCATAGTGGGATTTTACTGATGGGCTGGTAAAATAACCATTTGACTTTAGACCAGGTTTTTGTTGGTCAATGGCACAATCACTTTGTGCTGCTTCAAGACAGCAATACGCCAATAATTCACCTGAACACACTCCCTGTAAGACCAGCACGCCCATTGGCGCAAAGATGGGCGCAGGTGCATTTGCTTTTTAAACGACGTGGGCGGAGGGCGGGAAATTAACAACTACATCAGTCCCAAAATAGCAAAGAAACTTGCGTCAGGCTTTGCGTCGTGCTGCGCCAGGTGCAAGATAGTGCCCTAAAGCTTTACCATTGAATAAATCATTGAGATCACCCTTGTTTTCCACATTGCAAGAGAGGACTAAGGGAGACATAAAGTCAAAACATTGATATTGTAATGTTAAAAACCTATTTCTTGCTTGAAGTACTGGCACCGTAAAAACAGTTTTGTCACACCATTAGCTCTTTTCCCATTATTTTTTTAGAGTGATACAAAGGAAAATAAAACCCATGGGTTTGATTTATAATCATTAGAATGATTCTATTTCTATGGTAAAATTATCCATCTTTCCATTCCTTAAACATAGTAAATGATGTGCAGTATGTAAGAAAGTGTGTTACCTATTACACCTCATACACCAGTTGGGAGAGAACACTGTGGGAGAATCATGGGGAAAATATTGCCTTAAATTGCGCTTGACTTTTTATCGCCAGTATCATTTATTTAGGCATTCATTCATTCATGCACAACCTATTATTTATGTGTTGCTTATTCTTTTAAGACAAAAATGTAATCTGGGATGTCATCTTGTCTGACAGATTGTTGATCAACAAACTGAAAAAACTTTTCTCTGAATGAAGCGTAACATTTTGGTGATGTGAAGGGGCAAGAACAATTCTTGACTCTTGTTGCTTCCATTACTTTCTCAAAATGCATTGAAAAAACAAAAACATTTAGTAGTTTCTCCTTGTCATGCAAAATGCAGCAAACTTGACTCAGGACTCTGCGTTGAGTACAAGTTACGAATCAGTGGTGATTTCCTATTAATGTGGTAGAATATAATGTTCAGATGAAAAGTGGTTTCACAATTCTGGAATGTTCTAAAAACATGCTGAGTTCTAAAAACGGGACGTGCGTAGGTTCATTACGAGGACAGAGAGTTCACTACAGGAGTGTGGCCTGATCATGGGCCTGATGAGAAACATGTGGTCGTCAGATGAAGTACTGTGCTGGGAAGTCCATCCCCCCAATAAGTTTGAAAAGTACAAAGTACTGCATGCTATTAGAATGTCTTCACTTCCTTTGCAGAGGGCTCAAGTCTTTTGATTGAATACAGACCTTATATTACAACATCTCGGTCTCCCCTTAAAAACTGAATTGAACTGTTTGTAGTTGGTTCATACTGAGGTCTAACCTGTGGGTTAGTAACTACAAAAGATCACTGACGATACAAAATAGTGGTCTATCCCCACTCCCGTTACCAGTAACCTTCCCTCTTCTATTGCAATAGCCTGCTATATACTGAGCTGATCTAGGGAGTTGATGAACTGCACCACTGAAGCTGTAATACAGACTCTACTAATCCCTTAAGGACCTTCTCCTAATGGTGGGACACTGTTCCATAAAAATGCTAGTTTGCTTTGGAAATTGAGGTGCAGGTTCATTAGAAGCCATCCTGTTGAATTTGAGAATAAGCTCCCAAGTGATTTAGGGAGAGAGGCCAAAGGAATCACCAGAGACAGGGGAGGGAAATTTCTAATATACACATTTTTTCTTTGTGGATCCTCTGTAGATTGTACCCTCTCTCCCTTTTCTGCAGTGCCGGCGGTATCACCCAAGCTTTTCACACCAGGTTAATTGTTCTTCATAAGGTCACATTAAAACAAAAACACTTTCTATCCAGTGTTTTTTAGTAATTCCTAAAAGCATTGCATTGCTAGAATGTGCTGCATTGGCTAGATGAGTTAGAACTTTCCAAACAGGACAAAATACTTTCAAAATTCAATCACCAGAACTGAAGTTTCACAGTTGAAAGAAACCATTGGATACCGTAATAATGGAATTTGACAACAAAAATATGATCAGCACAAATTGCCAGGAGATGTCTTGCAGGCACGGTAAATCAAAAAGTGTGGCCACAAGTGCTGGTAAAATGTTACCTATTGTATGCTGAAATAGAGGATTTTAACGATACAATACTCACAGCATGGAGATATATACACTGCTGTGCTGACTATCCCAGTGTCGAGTAACAAATACATAAACCACCCACAAGAAATGTGTGAAGATGCATTTGTGATGATGCAGCTACTTGCCACCCTGGCCAGAGATTTCTATTCTCGCTTAACTCCAGACACTATTTCATGTTCTACTTTTGTGCTGTGGAGAAATCTGTCTGGAGCTATTTCTACAACTTAGGCTCACCAAAAACCATGTCCAATTTTTTCCACCATCTGCACTAGCAGCTACACACACCTGTAGTCAAAGCTCCAGACGACCCATTCACTTGCATTCAGAGATTTAAATAACATAGAGAACAATATAAGTAGCGTGCACTCTACACACTGTTCCAATTCCAGCGCTCTGAGTAATCTCTCATTCTTCTTTGCGGAATAGTAACATCCACTCAACCCTTTTTTTGTAAATGCCTAGAGTACAAAAGCATTTATTTACAGCAGGTTTGTGTAAATAATGTGCATATGTAAATATATTAACTTTTTATTTGCATAAATTCTTAGTATGAATGTATGTATCAATGCATACTGAAAAGATACATAAAGAGATGATGCTCCCTCACATCTCTTAACCTGACGCGCCAGATGGTTTGTTATACAGAACCATCTGAGAAGCTGTCATTGGAAACTTTTTGGAAAAGGGCAGGCACTTTCAAAAAAATACCTGGCAGGTGAATGGATGAACCGTCTGTCTATGATGTCCGGCACTGTTGTTTTGAATGAAGGAGCTCCACTGATTGGTTGGAGTCGCTGCTGTTTCGGACACAAACACTGTCCGAATTATATTTTTATTTATCAACATAAGTAGGAAATGTTCTTAATGGACATGTCTGCCAAGTGACAAAATGCTGATACTGAACGTGTTTAATTTGTTTTCCCTACAATAGCTGCTCTTGCAACACAATTATAGAAACTACAGCATGATAAACACTTTTAATGGTTAGACCCAGATACTGTCTAACATCTTATTTTGATCTATAGAATTAAATGCTGTGTTAGGATAGTTTAGCATGTATTCATCGCTACAGTTGGTCACATACAGCTGAAAAACAAGTGAATCACAAAAGGCCAACATCACTATCTCAAAGCAACATTTCTTGTTAACAATAAACAACAATAATTTATAATAGTTAATAACTAATGTTTTTTTTAATAAGATGTTACTGTTTTTTGTTCTCTACTGCAGTCAGAAACAAAACAGCCTTATTCTGTCACAATAGGACATCACAGAAAAAATAATTAGGTGACATGCAGGACAAAACAAGTGTTTTTTTATATTCTAGCTGCCAACCTTTTATCTTGCCACTGTTTAAATCACTGTGTTTGCTCTGCCAGGATTATAATATATCTTTTTAAGCAGCATAATCCTTTTGTACAACTGTCTTTCAGCCACATAGTATATCACAATAGGTAATTGGTTATACACAGGGCTAGACTGCATTGGGAAACTCAACTTGGTAATTGTCAATAGCATTATAGCAGTATAGGCGTGGTCCTCTAAGAGCTGTCGCTATTGGTTAATCTCTTTGTGCATGTGCAGTAGTGAAAATTTCTTTTGTGCCCTTGTGCCCTGCACAGGCCTCTATTACGTCCGCAGTTACTGTATATCACAGTTACGCGACCATATATCTGCTCCCAACATCAGCATTTTTCTTCAGCCGACGTTGGTGAAGCAGGTGGCCTAAATCTTAGAGGGCCACGCCTTTACTCATAGAATCTGGAGTTACAATACGTAACTGTCGTTCTATTTCATATGGACTTTGCCCTCTAAGAACTGTCACTACTGAGTCAAGGACGAAGCTGATGTAATCAACACTACCTGCAACACAAGGTTCACAAGCAGAACATAGACTAATAGCTCTTCCTTTTCGCACTAAACCAGTTCAATGTATCAAATAACCTATTATTTTGATAAAAACTGTCATTATGCATTGGCCTAATAGTGATTGTACGGCCCACATCTAATCATGACGCATTCCTCACAGCCACCCAGGTGCAGGAGGGATGGGGACAGCAGCAAAACCAAACGTGACAGCGTTTCATCTGCCGTCAAGTGCGGGTAAAACAGCATGAGACATGGAGGACTCAAACACACCAGGCAGATAATAAGCGTCTGAATGGGCACGGGGATGTCCAGGAAGCCGCTGCACCGAGGGCCATGGAGGCTGACAGCGCACTCGTTAAGTTTGTCCGAATGTCCTAAGGGGGGTTCCATTCCCTCCGCACTACAGGCCCGGGTGATGGCTTCTCACAGTCAGTGAGACAGATGCTACTTTGTAAGAGCCACACCCTGTGAGCGTTCTCTGTAGGGAACGAACAGCCGCTGTGTTCATCTGCTGTCTGCCGTGCGTAAAACATACTGGAATAACTCAATATATAAAATAGCGGACACTGCTGTTCTTTGAAGTCTTCAAACTGCTTGTTGCTGAAGAAAAATAGGGGAACAGATATATGGTCACGGAACTGTGATATATAGTAACTGCGGACGTAAAAGAGGCCCGTGCAGGGAACAAGAGTGCGAAATAAATCTTTACGCCTGCGCATGCGCAAAGGGAAAACCCAATAGCGACAGCTCTTAGAGGGTGTAGCCTATACACGAAATAGAACTAAAGCAGTACTATTGAAGTTGAAATGAAAAACAATCTTTTTTAACAGGTAAACAAGGTCACAGGAGAGAAAGCAATAACTTTTTTGCTATATGTTTTATGGCCCTTTTTTATCACTGACAGACACATTTTTATTCTCCTTTATGCAGTTGAAGTGTCTTGTGTTGGCAAAGGAATAAAAGCTGTCTTAGTAGTAGTAGCCATATCTTGTACATGTGTTTGTTCAGTTAAAGTCATTTTTGCGGCAGAGCTGACAGCCACCATATTTGAAATTAATGTTCAGACTTTAACTGTCTCATACTCCCAGTTCCAAGTTGCTTAAACATGACATAAAGTTATTTAACTAGGGGCCGTGACACACCTGATAGCTGACCTCAAAGAACTAATTTCGACAGAGGCGGACTCTCCATCACCTTGCGGTCGACTCATTTGCAGTGGGTCAATCTTTAGAAGAAGAAAAAAAACAACCACCACTCGTCAACTCACATGCGCACACATTCTTCTCCTGGGTGAGAGAAAAACTATAACTGCTCTGTAGTCTCTATTCATAATAGGAAGACAACAAATTAACTTACCTCTCTACTTTGATCATGTGTAGTCTGTTTGCTCAAGCTAAATTGTCAGCTTAATTGTCACAAATGGCGATGCCAGCCAATGGTCTTTTGCTTTTGAGAAAGAAAAGAAAAGATACATTAAAAGGGGGAAAATGCAATGAAATGGAGGACATCACTGGTTTACTAGTCCGTCAGACATCTCTCTCTCATTGACTGCTTCCACGGACAGCTCAATTCAACATGTTGAATCGGCCGAATGACCGACTGCTGATTAGGGCCATCTACAGCCAACAGTCACACTGAAAAAACTGGTGTGCTATGGCTCTAAAGTGCTCATCTTCATTCACCATTAGCCCAGTGCTTTCATAAAATTGAGCTTTACAGCCCTGCCTTCCAAGAAGCTTATTTTCACTGCTGCATTCTTCTTTACCTGCACACAATGAAAGCCTTATTTCCCCTGGCTCTCAATGTGAACGGAAGGGCCAAGAAACAAGCACTGAACCGTGTAAACTGTACAGCTTGCTTAAAAACATTGTGTTGTATAGTAGCAAAAAAAAAACAAAGAGGTTAAAATCAATATGTCATCAAATGCATAGTAGATTATCAATTAAACAGGTTAAATTGAGTTACAGTATGAGTCACGCAGATGCAAAAAAGTGTTGCAGTGTTTGAAAAAACACCTCAGTTTATTTTGTCTAGACTTCTTCAAACTACACCTGAGTATGTCGTCAAAAGATCACAAGAAACAGAAGAACAGCTACAAACACTTCAGAAAACAGAGACCTCTCACTAGTACAAGGTTTCTGAAGATATTGCATATTTCAGAAAACTACTCACTTGTCAACGAGCATACCTCAGTACCCATGAGAACTGACATCCAAAATGACGCACTCTTTTGGTTTTAGCTTTTCACAGCACATTTTGGTCTTACTTTGGACTGCAATCCATCTTTCTGAATTACTGTGGCAGTGGAACAATTGATCCAATCGTTTCAGTCCCCTGTATATTCCTGTAAAAAGCTTTATTCACAGAATTACACGATTGAGATGGTCTCAAAAATGAACTAAAAATGGTTTCTACATTTTTTTAAACATTTGTACTACTTATGATCCAAAGTTCAACACAATTCTGGTGTTTTCTGTTGGCACAGAGGTCAGGAAACGTACCTTTCGTCTGGGTAAAACATTGGCAAGCAGTGAGTTTGAGGTCAAATAATCACCCCTCCGATAATGCATGTCCATGGAGAGGGCTAGGGAGATTCATTGCTGTGCTCCAGATGACAATAATGGAGGCTTTCAAAGGCCACAGTCTTTAATTTCGAGTCCCTGCTATCAGCGTTTTATCCTCTAGAGAGGGGGAGGTCAACTGCTCCTGTTCCACAGCCCCAGAGCCAGAATCCTGGGCATTAAGGGCTGAGAGAGGTTTCTGAGGTCAGACTGTGATTTCTGCTGGAGATGGCAAGCTGAGGGGTCCTGGGGCTCATCGGACCCTTCTCTGACAAAGAGGCTTTACAGAGCCACTCCCAGGTCAGTCTTATCAGGGCATCACTAATGGTTATGATATGATCTGTCTAGCATCACTTCCAATTAAAGCTGGCTGGGGGAATGTGGCTGCTCCCCATCTCACTGAGGCTCAGCAGTGTTCAGTGAATGTAGACTATTGTTTGAGCCACTCATTTCAATGGCGATCAAAGTTTCATTGTGACTACCACAAAGGGAAGTGGCCACTGGCCAGGCCTATTAGATGTGTGGTTGTGGTGGGAAGATGGCAAGGGTAATCAGTCTTCTTACTGATAGCAATGACCAGCCCACTTCTCACTGTGACAAAGACTAACCTCTTCAATACAATATAAAGCCATTACAAAAGGTTATTCTTCTTGTTTGGATTGCTTTGTCTCTGGGCCAGGAAAAATACGTTCCCAGAGAGTCTTTAAAAATTCTACACACTTTCGTCTTTAAACTAATATCTCATTCTTAGAGCCGGCCACCTTCAAATGACTGTGGCAAAGATTTAACTTGTCATCCCCAGTGCAGTGCAAGCAGGCGTCCATCAAGGACCTGAAATCTCCATCCAGACCCAGGCTGAGAGCTGTGCAGATGTGGTGTGAAGACACATACAGGGCGAGGTGAGCCTAGCTCTGGGCCGATATAATTTCTCTCCAGCAGTGATGATAATCGTCT
>NC_045742.1:11921074-11935328 GCF_008692095.1 Etheostoma spectabile
TGTGGATCTGTGGAACAAACCATTAGCTGTTAAGCAACTCATGCAGGGAAGATGTAAAAAAAGATTTGAAAACAATATTGCATTTCTTTAAAGATACTTAGTAGTTTTAAATTTGCAAGTTTGAGTTACAAAGAACTCAAACCGCTGTCAAAGTGAAAAACATTTTTTAAGCTTCCACACCTTGAAACTCCTCTATCTTGTGGAAGTCTTGACCACTTCACTTGCTTTTCTGTGGAAGGAAATTAGAAATGAGATGTGAGCCGAAAGTGCTCAGAGTCAGTGTCTCATTTGCATGCGTGAAATAAAATGAATATGGCAAACTGCAGTGGAACAGGGAGAGAAAATCATTATTTGTAGAAACTGTATTTAAAGCAAAGTCATTGAAATAAACAATCTCATATGGTGCCACTGGACTTTCCAGCCACATCAAATAACAGATAAAACGGAATCAGCCCATTTTGTTTGCCACTACACACTGTGGTGAACCTCCACCAGAGGTTAGTGAAAAAGAGTTGGCCATAATGAGGCAGGAGCAGCTGCAAGCCCTGTTGATAGAATGAGGTCACTAGAGCGACAGAGATCAGTTCGCCTGATTGGGGGTTGGCCGCGTGGGGGAGGGGGATCTCACTCAAAAGAACTGGCGAAACGATTTTGTATTGAAGGAATGCAAGGCTGCAGGCCCTCCTCCTGCTCTTTTTAAATGCATGTCTGTGTCAGAAATAAATCATTTTAATTGTTCTCTGATTCCCCCTCTCACCGTTTTGCAAAATGATAATTGAACCATTAATAGGATGTTAATAGGTTGTGTGTCCTGGTAACCTTTGATATAAATCTTGCCCATAACGCAGAATATTTGCCATGACCACCATGGCTGGATGGATGGAGTAATTAAATGTGTGGCAAGCACCATTTTGGGAATTTACAAATGCGGTTCCAGCATTGCAAATAAGGTTTGACGCGGTGATACTGTTGATATGGAAGACAACGTTTTTTACGTATGGTAAAGAATTACTGCAATATTGGGCTACTGAGTCAGTTTTTCAGGTTAATAATTACGAGACTGACTTATTCATAATGCATATTTTGCCCTTCAGTTGGAGGCAGTGCCTTTAGCTCAGGCGAATTTGTTGTGGAGACCCAGGGGTCTAAACACTACTGAAAGGGCATGAGTAACTCTTATGAGTGGGGCAGAATAGTGGTATTGCCCATGAGAAGAGAACTTAGCTGGAAGAAATAAGATCCTCCTTATAGACTAATGGATGTGTTAGCAAGTGCGCTTTCAGACCAGCTTTCATGTTGGCTCCACCAGAGGGTATAGAGGGAATGGCAAATTAATTATAGAAATGAAGCCAACCTCCTTTTCTTATCACAGAGGGCAGCTGTGTGTTTCCCCCTGCTCGTTTCCCTTCTCTCTGTCTACAGCGCTGGAATGTGTTCTGTTCGACATCAACTCTCTGCTTCTCCTCATCAATCCATACAAACTTACTCAAGAGCGAGAGCTGCTGTGTATGAGAGAGGTGAAAAGTGGAGTCTTTATTGAGTGAAACTGTCATAGAAATGGTTGCAGACCAGCAGAGGAAGAATCACGCACTATATCTTATAGCTTTTAGACCCTTCCTCTCAAAGTCGACTAATAAATCAATATTTCTAGTGGGATCTAGAGTTGTAATGACATCATTATGTTTGCTGTGAAAGCACATTAACCACCAGCCGAATGTGAGTCTCAATGACAGGCTACATTGTCCTGATCAGCGTCTGTATTGTAGTGTTTTAAGACACATTTGGAGATGTTAAAAGTCTCAAAATGGCATGTGTGACTCACTCTAGCAAATGAAAAGAGCACAACCATCAGAAATAGACACTCACCTAACTTGTTGGACCATTCCCAAAGGTCTGCTTTGGATATAAAGGGAAAGAGCAACAGTGAATGCATTGAATATTAATGCAGAGTTAGAGCCAGCCTTGACTCTAACAGTTAATTTCCATTTTAAAATGACAACAGAAAAGACATTTCTCTATGTGTTATCATGCTGTTTTCAACAACAGTTCTCAGACTATCACATCACAGTACAGATTGTAAATGTATTATAGCATATAATAGATATCTAAATCGTTCAAAATAGAAAACTTGATGCATACTGTTGTAGCCCCAACTCACCTCCATTTCTAGTTTACATACTATTCAAGTTAATTAACAATATAATGGAAATTTAACCCAAATGTTTAAGGGGATGTACTCACAAAACTGAAAAAAGAGGTGTGGGATTGCCTCCACACGCTTTCACAGATGATTTGTCGTGGTCCTTGGCGTCTGATACTGACTCACAAGGCACTCCCATTCACGTGCGGCCAGACAGGCTATCAAAACAAAGAACAGAGAAGCTCAGATTACAACACACACACAGGGAGTGTGACTTCATTCTCTGCTAAGGACGTCATTACTCCACCATATCTTTACATTGCAAATTCTTTTTTTTTATCGCCTACAGCCCCTTTAAATCAAACCTAAATAGAATGTTTTTGCTAGAAATTAGCAGACATACCATTGTTTTTAGTTTTGACTTGTGTATTTATTTGGTAATAATTTTAATCACCAAAAAAGGAATTTAAGTTTTATTTAATTTTCTGCTGCCACAGTGCACCCTATATAGTGTTAGTAGTGGTAACTTGATTAGTGCAATATCTGTGTGGACAAGCACTAAACATTGTTTATTGGTCACACTCTTTACACATCCGTGGACCACACAGGCAGTTAACCAGCTGGAAGGCTGACAATGTTAGCCATTGCTTAGTCCCTTCTGTTATTTAAGAAAATATGTTACTCCATGTTCCCTCATATTTACCCTAAATATATATATATATATCTACACTTGTATATCTACAAAAAAAGTCAGTATTTGGTTTTATGGTTAGGGTTCATCCCTCTCGCTCTTTCTCGACCCGCACTTTGTTGTTGTACCTGACTCGAGTGGGCAAATGCTCACATTTGATGGCGTTTGACACTTTAGAGAGGTGTTCTCTTCACGGATGAACCCTAACCCTAACAACAGATAGTGACTGGTTTTCGGACCCACCTGTGGACTCCCCAAATACAGTAAAACTGCACATTTTAGAGTGGCCTTTTATTGTGGCCAGCCAAAAGCACACCTGTGCAATAATCATGCTGTCTAATCAGCATCTTGATATACCTGTGAGGTGTATCGATTATCTATTTATTAGCAAAGAAGAAGTGCTCACTAACACAGAATTAAACAAATTTGTGAACAATATTTCCGAGAAATAAGCCTTTTGTGTACATGGAAAAAGTCGTACATCTTTGAGTTCAGCTCATGAAAAATGGGGACAAAAACAAAAGTGATGCATTAAGAATTTAGTTCAGTATTTTAAATTTCCCACGCATCAAAATTAGGCCCTATGTTCCTTCAACCCCTTGTTCCAGAATCTTTTGTGAAATCACAAAATTAGGCCCTTTGTTGCCTCAGCCCTAGTAAATTTAGCCCGCATCAAAATTAGGCCTCATGTTACCTTAGCCCAAATACCCCCCAAAAAGTCCAAAAAGTCTTGTTTGCTTAAAGAAAAAAATATGAATAGGTCCAGTCTCATTATAATTCATAATCCCTTACACAAAGAAAACATGGAAAACTTTAATATTGACTTGTGATGAGTAAAGACAAGGAAACAGAGCAGAGGACATTTAATAGTTTAATTATAAGCTGCTGTATACATTCAGTGATTATTCCAATTTTCATGTTGCCAGAAGCCATGGGTGAGACCAGCAAAACATTCAGCTACAAGATCTAGTTTGTTGTATGCAATTTGTCAATTTTCATTCATATTTTTCCACATTGTACATAGTTTACTGCAAAGCAACATAAAACCACATTGCTGATGTGCAACACGGTTCTTCCAAGACATTAGTTTGTTCAAACATGATTCCACCCAGTCTGTTGTGTGGTGCTCGTAGGAGAGAAGAGCCCTGTTTATACCACTCTGGTCTCAACCTTATCTTTGAGATCAACTGAACACAGATGGCACAGGGTGACAGCAGTGCTGCGCAAAGCTAGTCTTTGCGTCTGAATGCCCTCAGTTTAGGCTGAAAGTCTTGTCTAACTTGATTCGGCCCAATGTGAAAGGTGACTCATTAGAACAGATAAAATACAGTAGGTGGCACCCTGTCGCCAGCTTCAAGAACACTGGGGGATCTTCTTTCTCCTCCTTAGATACTAAGATTAAGCAACATCCTGCAATTTTTAAGGTTTTGTTTGCATGTTTTTTGGTTTCTTTTGCTATCTCACTCTAAGCTCATTGAACTGACACACTAATGTTGGTGCTGATATCGCTTAATTTTTTTTTGTCTTTTTACATTTTCTAGTAGCCCACACAGAAACTTGATGGCACAAGAACTGACCAATAAGAAACTCTTTACAACAAGGTAGACTGCAACAGTTGCCAGGGGTCACACGGTAAACAAAAAATAATCCAAGTTCATTTGAAATCATGAAATTAAAAAACAAATCCGATTCAATAGAAAAGCAAAAGACAAATGAACAAAAGCAAGTTAATTTCAAATATAACTTACTCATAAAATAACTACACAGCATTAAATATTCTCATTATACATTTTTTTAAATTATTTATAAAATATATTTTGGCTTATATGTTTTTTTTTATTTTTGTGTTTGTGTAACAAACGCTACTGTAGCTTCAGTTGAACACCAATGTTTATTTGTTTTTTTCTCTTGAAACAAAACATTAAAGGGATTGTCACATAACAACAGGTTATTAAAAATGGTAATAGTAAACCCTATAGAGAGTTTCACATAGCAAGACATGAGTGACGATCCCTTCTATCCTAGCCCCATAGTCAAAAGTCAAAAAAAGTACAAGACCAGAGCACAAAGTTCTAATTTGTGCTCCTCTGGCTACAATCAAGGTTGGGCACAGGGGATTTCAAAAGCAGTAAGTCTTTTTTTCATATAACTCAATTTGAACACAAGGATGTCTGTCCCACTTTTAGTGTTCAAAGTGGCTGGGCAGATAGCGAGAGTTCATTTAGCTCCATCCTTGATAAAATATAAATACTGTAAAGACCTCACAGTCTGATGACACTGGGATGTCCTCAGGGATACGCAGATAAAGTTTCTCTTTTTAGCCAGGGGAAGAGGCAAATGAGACTGGGAGGCCTCTCTTTCCTTCCCCTGAATGCACTGAAAACTGTTGAAGGAGTAAATTGAGAATATTTTGAGATGAGTATGTCGTTCGTAACATTGATGGAGCTCACTATACAAAGGAACAAAGAGCGATTTTGGCAGCTAGAACAAACTGCAAAACCAAAGAAGGCAGATATCAGTTTGTGATACAAAAGTAGTTCAAAAGGCATAACTGTACTTATGAATTGGCACCTCAGGTGTCCAAACACGCAGTGTCCTGCTTCGGCCCAAGCGCTGGAGATGTCCACTGGCCATGTCCATGCAGTCAACAGTAACCTGCCTGTCCACTACTCGAAGACTGATAGAAAGAAAACGGAACAAAATGCAAACAAGGAAAAAGTACTGCGACTACAACAAAGCCACATCCACTACCTCGGCTTAAGCACACAGCTAGCTGCAGCATACTACAGTTCATCGTCCTCAGCACGAGCTGGTTCTTGATTATTGTATACTGCAAATGGGTGTGTCTCTGTCCTTCCACAGCCTGACTTTCTTCTCCTGTACACACAGCTATTGCGGGGTACATAAATGTGAGTTTACACGGCGTGTGTATGAATGTTGGTGTGTGTCATAGAGAAACTTGCTAAAGCACAATGTCCTTCAGGCGCTTGCTGCTGGGGGATTCCTTGTCTCGGCCATCGTGGAGAAGCGTGTTGATCTCCCTGACAGCTGGCTCACTGTCCTTCCCTTCCGGCTGTCGCAGCAGGCTGTGGTTGGCGATTCGCTCTGCATCGCGGCATTTCAGCGTGTTGTAGGCAGATGACGGCTTGGATACTGGGCTCTTCAGGTGCACAGGGGAAGTGATGGGGCTGGCTGCCTCGCGCCCATTGCCAGCTTCACGAACAGCCCCTCCATTGGCCTTGGGGCTACACACCTGAGACTCCTGAGTCCGCTTTCCTTTAAACTCTCCCCGTTCCACGTCCTCAGGCCCATCCTTGCCGAAGGTGGCAAAAGTCCTCTTGGTGGTGCCATTCTCATAGTGGGGCACGTCCACCGTGGTGGCCTCAATAGACAAAGCGATGACATTACGGCCATGCTCGGGTGACTTGGCACGCGCCGGGATTGGGACACGAGGCATCCAACAGCGGTCAGAGTGGCCTAGGATGCGACACTCGTCCTGGCAGTGAAAGCCTTCGCTGGGATCTGTGAAGACACAAAAGAAAGAGAAAACATGGCTGTTAGATTTGTCTGTAAAAACAAGCTTTACTTTCGCCATTTATACTCATTTGCACACAGATCTCATCTCTAGTGTTCTCTCCCACATGGCCTTCGTTTGATTTAAGTAAGCCAAACCTGTCAGGAAATAATAGAATAAATAAATGAAAATCAATCCTGCATTTTGTTTTAATAAAAAACAGTCCAAATTAAACATTTCTGAATGATATGCTTTCATTTGCATTGCATCCCTAAATCTGCTCAAGCCCTGTTAACACTGTTCACTGATAACTAGCAATGGATGTTTAGGGCACTTCTAAAATGCCAATTGAATTACGTTTAGTTAAATCAAAAGTCCATTTGCAACTCTTGTATAATTGGGTTTTCTGTAGCAACACTAGATGAAAGGCAGGTTTAAACAGCGCGATCAGATATCTCACAGACACCAGACGAGTTGCTGTGTTGTTGCCTGGTTGTTCTCTCTGTCTCTGTCATCTGGCGCCGACTTATAAATATGTAATGATGTTTAACGCTGGAGTGAAAAAAAGATTTGCCTGAGTCTGTATAACTGCACTCTTTCGTACTTTGTTGTGTCAGAGGAGAAGTACTTTCAAGACAGTTTTTACATTGTTATAACAATAACAAAAGTGTCATGCTCTCTTACTCAAACTGAAAGGCTGTAATCAAGCTTTTACTGATTGTTTTAATTTACATATATGTATAGCGTAAATGCTGAAAGACCTTGGTGCTAGAAATCAGTAAGGAAGATGTATGGTACATACACTCTAAATGATTCAGCCCTAGAAAGGAGAACAATTCCAAAATCTCTGTTGCTTTTTCTACCTGCTCCAATCTTGAGAAAGAACCTGCCACACAGATGTGCAATGACACATTTCTGTGCTCCCCTACTGCTTGTTTCACTTCTAGCAAGAGCCATCCTCCGTTCCAGAGGCCCAAGGTGACAAGAGGGGATTGTGAGAGGGATTGCCATCGACCCAAATGCATACGCTTACATCTGGCAATCGCAGCTTGACAGATCACCTAATTAAAATCACTAATGATCTGTTTTTCTCCCTTCTTTCCTGCACTCATGAGAGGCACCTCTGCTTAGACCCTGGGGATCGATATTTAAAGATTGGATGGGCTTTTCGGGAACAGATATGCCAGAGCTGTCTTCTATAAAGTATAATCTGATGAAACTGACAGATACCATGGTGACTAAATGACTAGATGCATGAGTAAATGGTATCATGGGCTGTTTGAACACAAATATGAGAAGTGGAGTTCTGTAGGCATCATCATGCTCCAGATGCTGGAAATGAACACCAGCACACAAAAATGCATGATTGACCAATGTCCACACGCATGCTTCATAGTGACATAGAGGCTCCCCAGAATTAGCTTCCTTTGATCATGTTTGTGTCTAGATGCACGCTGACAGACACACACAGACACACTCACACACACACGCACACAATATTCTCCCCAATAAATGCGGACTGAGACATCCTCTTCCCTACAAGGGACAGCATTGTGATACGCCTCTCACATGTAGTCTACAATTACAACATCTTAAAGGAATTCTTTCTGTATAAAAAAAATAAGCATTTATAAAAAAATCATTACACACTATCATCCACATTATCCACACTGTAGCATAAATAGGCAGTTTTATACAATCTCTATACAGTTAAAATCATTTCATGAGGCCAAAAAGTAAAAAAGAGAGAATGGAATATTTTCCACTCCTGTATGTATGTAAATTTGCATGAACGCTGATTGGTCCAAGGGACTGCACCAGCTGCAATCAAGGAGACAAAAGGCCCAAAGCTGGGGGTTTTGTTTAAAGAGAAGGGATCCAATCAGAATGTAATAATGTAATCAAAAGTCTTTACAAAAGTCTTTACCAGGTAGCATGAACATAATGTAGGGCGATGAATAAAAAAAACATGCCCACTCACTTTTAAAGCCCTTTCAAATCCCATGTTCCCCTTTTTAATCCTATGTAACTGCTTTGTCATTAACTCTATTTTGATATCCTATTTGACGCATTTTCTTTAAAAAAAGAAGAAAACAATAAATATGCCAATATGTCATGCATAACAGCAATGTAAAGTGTATTTAGGAATATTATATTTTCATATTTGCTGGCATTGAAAAAATCTGCATGTACTATGCAGTTAAAAGTTGTAATGTAAATTTCAAACTTTTCAATTTCAAACATTTGTCCCGACTACTTCTAGTAATCTGAAATTCCTCCCCAAATCTTATTTGACAAAGAAGATCTTTTTCTCAGCTAATTAAAGATTTACAGGCATATTTGTTATGAATGCAATTTCCTCTGGATACTTTGGCTTTTTTCTATAGCCTAAAGCATGAAAAGCCTCGAGGCACAAAGCAAAATTCACAAGTTGTATGCTCTCTACTTAGCAGTGCATGCATATGCAGTGAATGACATTTTCTCTCCTTTCCTTTAGGAGTCTATGGGAGAGCAACTGGGTTGTAAATGACATTGTTATGAAAGCCAAGTGCCATTAACACTCACACATCCTGCCTTTGCACAGGGCTTCATAAAACGCAGATGTTGCTCTAAAAGAGCAAGAAAAAATGGAAGAGACAAAATTTAAATAAAAAATGTAACAGTCCATTGACCTCTTACAAAACACAATCTCCTCCTATTCCAAAAAACGTGCAAGCTGTAATTGTAAGAGACAAATTAACATTTTTTACAGCGATGATTAGGTTTGAAGTCAACACATACAGAACAGAAGTGAAAGCACCTCCTGCTGTGAATGTGTATTCAAAGTCATCAGGAAATTAAGCTTGCCAATCAGTTCCAGGAGCAGTACAGAGCAGGATGTCATTGGGAACATTTCCTATCTATGATTTAATACTTATTAATTACTGAGGGAGCTCCATCGGGAGGTGGAGGTTGCCTTAGTTTTTTAGTGTTCCACATTTAAAATACAAACAGTGCACTGGTAGAGGAGGCCCACAAAAAAACATGTTACAGGTAGCACAGCACTGCTACAGTATCAAATCAGACATACTGCACTTCGTTACTGAATTAAATCTAAAGAGTGCAAATGCACTGGGGATACCTTTAAATATGCATGTACTGATGCGCATGGCTGGGGAAAATAATAAATATTGCCACTTCAATTGCAAAAGCCAATTTCTCCTGATAATGCTGGTCATATTTTTCTCTTTGTAGTTTGAATAGCATCACTTTGCATCAGCACGGGGAGAAAAACCCACACGTTCCCTGCCATTTCATCTTGCGTCTGCAGCCTGCCAGCAACCGATTCAATCCTGTCGGTTTACCTCAATCAGATGAAGGCGTCTTAACTTCAAGTTACAGCAGATAGATCTTCAGCTTCAGCATGGGGATCCCATAACTTGACAAGCTCATTGCTCAATTTACCCCTGTGCACCGCATATAATGATCCCTTCATGTCATACAGCTGGAGGTGCTATTTGTTTGTTGCCAATGTTGCAAAAAAAGAGGAATCAGCAAAAGACTAAAATCCCCAGAAAGGGAAGAGATGTGTTCACTGAAAGAGGCAACATCCCAAAAAAATCGAGCTTTTCGCCAGCTATTTTGCGTTCTGGTTGGCTCACACATGGAGCTTGGCTTGAAAAACACAGGCGCTATTCCCCTCCAAAATTAGCGCACACAGCCTCAAGGTTGAAAACAATGATGTAATCCGAAAAATGAATGTAAGCAGCCACAATAAACAGATGGCCCGATTGGAGGCCAGAGACAGGGTTGAGTTAATGTGAAACCAGATTCATGTGACAGAATCTTCATTTTCTATTTCTTAGTTTAACTGGAGCCACGAGGCGATGGGGGACTTGCTGTGTGACACAATTCAGTCAATTTGGTTTTACAACATGATGAACCCTAAAAAGAATTTGGAACAGCAGCGTGGCATGATAAATCATTTTACAAAGAATGTCTGCCACTTTTGGCTTAAAATCCTTTTTTGTATTTCCTCAGTACGCTGACATTTTTGTTGTAGCAGTAACAATAAATGTCCCGATTCTGTTTGTCAAATGAAAATAGACACCCCTGAACAGACAGCCTGACGGTGTAATGTAGATATTACTGTGATGTAGCGGTTATGAAAGCAAATAAGTTAGAGCAATTTTAACCTAGATATATTTTACTTGTTACCTGCATAGACCTTACCGATTCCCTTTGATTTAACTTCCTTTTCTGTTCTGTTCTTACCGTCTTTGATATTACACCCTATCAAACGCTGGGACAGAGCTATCAAATATAGCTTGTCTATAGACTGAGAAGCAATTACTGAGTACTGGTGATTGAAAAAGAAAATAGCTTGCTTTAAGTCTCTTTTTATAGCTGTGTGAGAGGACTGGTATATACTCCAAAAGAATTTGATTTACAGGAAGTTAAATACATGTGACCTCAGAGGACAGTCTAGGACCAGTGGTGTAAACAAGGATTTTATTTGCTGCAAAAATGGCATCCACTTTTCTGCACTCATCTTGGTGTATCTTTGACAGTGAGATGGCTGTTTTCTAATTGCACTCCATATTAATTTTCCATCCTGGCAGTCACATGGCAAAGATTGATTAAATCTAAATTGTTACTACAGAGTGTTGATGGAGCCCGTGATGCAGAAGCTGATGAAAGTATCACAGGGGAGGAAAAAAAAATCTGAAAATACGGCACCAGCCGAATAGAGAGTGACTGTCTGCGAATGGTTGGTGCTCAGACTCCAAAGCATGCTTGAGCCATAACACGCTTGGCCCTGCCTGGTCCTAACACTGGGGATGGAGTTTAACATCTAGTCTGCCCTAACTACACCAGAGGGCAGGTCTATGGCCAGCTGAGGCTGCGGCTGGGCAAAGCAGCCTCCCACACTACTCACCAGGGAGAGTCCAAGCACTGCCGTCATCCATGCCAGCCAATTCAGTCTGTGGGCCATAAATCAGCCTGGAGGCCTGGCTCCTGCGGGAGCGGCAAGATGGAGTGTGATGGTCTTGTTTTTACAAACAGTAGAGGGGCACCCATACTGCGCCATGCAAGCCATCATTCTCTACACAGCACAGAGTCCTCTCCTTCTCCCCTCAGCATCTGGTTCAGTCACATCCAGCTATCCCCCTCCGACACCCCCAGATTCATCCCTCGCAGCACCCTGCACAAGCCAACACTTTATGCTTCTCCTCCTTCTGTCCTCCTCTCAGCTGTCTCACGTCCATTGCTGTAATTACATAAATCCACCCAAAAATCTCTTGTTTCTGCCTATCTGGTCAGATAGGCAGAAATGCATGTCAAATATTAATTGTAGAGTAGTCACTGGGCGTACAGCTGGTAAGTCCAGGAGTTCAAGTGGCAATGGTTCTGTTTCTGAGCGTTAGTAACTGTCAATTTATCAAGAACGAATTCACTGTCTAATCCTTCCCGCACTGCAGAGAGTGTCAAAAGCAGGTTAACTTAATTTTGAGCCAGTCTTACAGTCACAATTTTTAATAAGCACTTGTCAGTAACTGGTTTAAAAGCAAGGCACCGTTCAAGCCAAAATCCTGCAAATGTTGCCTTCTTCTGTCTGTACTCCTTCCCTCGCTGCGGGCCCATCCAGCCCAGCCTGTGCATTCTCCTGCAGGTCTTGGTATAAAGAATGAATTTCCAAACTGGTGTTGACAAACAATGCACTAGCTCCTAAATTGGTACAAACAGCATCTGTTTAACAGCTGTGTAACAGCAGCGGGAGGGAAAAAGCAATCGCTATTCTGTTTTATAAATCACTATGTCATCGCAGAGCACTGTTTTATTTAAAAGCAGGACCACTAGCCAATGGACTGCTCGATGTAGAGGAAACGATGCAAGCTGGTTGTCATGATGACATGCATGGGTTGATGGTCTGGCTGGCTTTAATGCCCCGGCAACAAATACTATATTATAAAAAAGCTTGCTAAGCAGATTCTCTCGCCTTATTGTGCCGTGCCCTTACCATAACTGGCTCCTAGAAATTGCAGTGTCTCAGTAAGGCTGTTGAAGCAGTACCTTTCATGACATATGCAACGCTTGGAGGGACATGTTTTACAGCAGTCAGATCTTGTGTGATCTGCAGGTATTTAGACCCTAATTCATGCCCTGGTTCTCATACACTACATGAGCCAGTGGCTGTTTAACTCTCTTTCAACAAGCCCTCTGAACTGGATTTAACTTAGGCACAAAGGCACAGAGACCTTAAGCCTCTATCAGAAAGCCTCTGGGAAGTCCGGTATCATGTCTGCCTGAGCACAGCCCAAATGTTCAACTACACGGCCAATCCAGCAACATGCTTGACAGAGAAAAAGGCCTTCTTCCGGACTGCTATGATGAAAAAGTAACCACAGACTGAACAGATTCTGTTCAGGATTTACTGTTTGTGTCAAATCATTGCTCTTACAGCAAACAAAAATTGTTGCCTGCAATTTTCTTCTGAACCACTTTAGATAAAAGGAGATAGATTGTCATTTTTAAAAAGCCATTTCACAGTTTTTTTGGAATGTGGCTATAGAGTAGGATGTGTTGGGCACTTGGGATAAAACATCATTCTAGTTGCAAAAAATGTCAAATCACAAAATAACCAAAAACATGGTGTTCAGGGTGTAGTACATGGTGTTGGAAAATAAAATCATATTTATTACTACATTATTATGATTATGATGATGGGAAGAGAGTCAGAAAGTGTCCAACCATCCATCCATCCATCTTTGTCTGCTTATCCGGTATCGGGTTGCGGGGGTACCAGCTCCAGTAGGGGACCCCAAACTTCCCTTTCCCGAGCCACATTAACCAGCTCCGACTGGGGGATCCCGAGGCGTTCCCAGGCCAGGTTGGAGATATAATCCCTCCACCTAGTCCTGGGTCTTCCCAGAGGCCTCCTCCCAGCTGGACGTGCCTGGAACACCTCCCTAGGGAGGTGCCCAGGACGCATCCTTACCAGTTGCCCAAACCACCTCAACTGGCTCCTTTCAACGCGAAGGAGAAGCGGCTCTACTCCATTTGGCCGCTTGTACCCAGGATCTTGTTCTTTCGGTCATTACCCAGCCTTCGTGATCGAGAGCTTTGCCTTCTGGCTCAGGTCTCTTTTTGTCACAACGGTGCAATTAGGGCTGCACAATTAATCCAATTTCAATCACGATTTTGGCTTCCCACGATCAAATTTGCGTGATCGAGCAATATTTTCAATGCGTAATTTCATAGAATGCTCCGATTTTTTTTTTTGCAAAGCCAATCTACCGCTCCGTAAACCACTGTCTGATTATATGCCAGTCAGAGTTGTTCCCTTTAGCTTAGTTAGCTTAGCTTAGTTTCTAGATGTAGACAGTCACAGAGGACAGAGTAACGTGAAGAAAATGCCACAACAGATAGCAGTCGGTTATACGTCGGTCTCAAGGTTTTCCAAGTTGACCAGTAAACGCAACATATTGTCCCGTCTGTGTTGTTTTTCAGACAACAGCAGTGACCAGTGCTAATGTGCGACTAACAGTTTTCCTCTAGGTCGCACCAGTGCTAATGTCCTCGCATCCGCTGCCTCTCCACAAACGAAGCAATGCTGTTTATATCGATATGGTTTCATTTTGCGTTACATGGTCAAAATATCATAGTTCATAAAAATGCAGCGCAGTGATGATACATATATTTCATACACAAACGTGTGTAACTCTGCTGACCGGCCATTCAACCCGTGCGGGACCCATTCATAATGAATCAGCCGTCACTCTGTGAGTAGCGTCCATCGCACTCCCTCTCTCTCCCTAGCTCTTTTAATCAATTATTGTTGAAAACAAGTGAAGGAGCTTTTAAAAATACATCATAGTCTATTTATTTCAGATAGCTAATTTTCATTTACATGTGTAGCTGTATGTAT
>NC_045742.1:11935346-11981344 GCF_008692095.1 Etheostoma spectabile
AACTTAAGAAAGAAGAATGTAGCATAATATGGATGTGAAAGCAGTTATAAATAGCCTATGTGACAATAAGATTTGTTTTGGTTAAAATCAACAAATAATTGTGATAATTAATCGTGATCTCAATATAGATCAAACTAATCATGATTGTCATTTTGGCCATAATTGTGCAGCCCTAGGTATGATACAATGAGTGTAATACCGCACCCGTTGCGCCAATTCTCCGACCAATCTCCTGCTCCATTGTCCCCTCACTCACGGACAAGACCCCAAGGTACTCCTTCACTTAGGGGTCAGGACTCATTCAGGAAGTGTATTTTGGTGAAATTGTTATTTGCTTACAGCTGATTACTACAAACTGTAAAATAACTTGGAATATGTATGTGCTTTCATCTGCAACCATATCGCTGTCATTGGAACAAGAAATCATCTTAATAACTTTGTGGCAGTAAATTAGATCATTTTTGTGGCCATACTGTATAAAACATTTCCAAGAAAACCTAATCAGGGGTATAATTCAGTGATGAATTTCATCAGACAAAACCCATCTTTGAGTTAGAAGTATTGTAAAAGGGATAATAATTTAAAAATATGGAAGATCCAGGATGAAAAATAATGCAATTAGACAAAATGAAACTGCAACTTGAGCTCATCTTATTCACATTACTTACAAGATATTACTTTTACAAGATGTTGTGAGGAAACATCATGCAGGGAGGAATTCAAAAGTGTCCAAAAGGCAAACAGGAGAGAATTTTATCTGATTGAAGGGGCTTCTTTTCAACGGTAAGTTACATTAACTATACAACTGTAACTAGGTTGGTTGCTTGCCAGTCTATTGAGTTCCTGCCCTTTCAGGAACTCAATACAACACTTTCCCCTTTCAACACTTAGAACAAAACAACAAAAAACATAATATCATCTACAATAAAGATTTGAAATAATGTGTTCCGTTCATATAATAAAGGAGCACTTGGACTTTTTTCACAGGTATTTTAGTTCTCTTGTGGTTTGAAGAAGCAAGAATGTCCCATTCACTTGTATTTTCTAGCTTTTTATTCCTTTTTTGATCAAGGTAGAAGAAGTATTGGGTTGTACTGTGATGTAATGTACTTCCCAATAATGACACGGCAAATGCCACCCTTGTCGATTCTCACAACAAAATTGCCCTTCTAATGATGGGCTATGAATTAACATGTGTTCAGGTGCTCCAGGCCCACACCAACAATACAATGCACTCCCAAGAACTCAGCACAGCAGGCCACCGGCGTCCCAGTTGCAGACCTGCCCACTCTGCCTGCCCGCCTGCCTTTGTCTGCTTGGCTCGTTTCCTCAACAATGCATCGGCAGAGGACATCTTTAAATACACTGGCACAAATGCAGCGTTTCTGTGTTTAAGCTTGACCGAGCTAGCAAGCTAATTTGCTCCTAAACCCTTGAGTCTGGGAGAAGCAAGGGGAACAGAAACAGACTCTTAAATTACATCTGTGAATGGGATTGGGGGGTAGAGGAAAGCTATACAGGAAGAAGGGATGGAGAGGAGACGCTGGCTTAGAGATAGCAGTGCTATGAACTGAGATCATTGATCAAACCCTGTTTATGTCAGATGAGTCACTAAGGTCACTTTGTCTAAACCCTAAACCAGGAGTGACAATTTGACATTACTTCACTGAATTTACAAGTGTGTTATCAGCTGGAATAAAATATATTATTATACTAATATAAAGTGTGAGTTTTCAGAAATTCTAATGGGCAGGAGAGAAAATACAAACTGCAAATGTCAGAGAAATATAACACTGGATGATGGGAAAACAATGGTTTGTGTGGCATGGAGCTTTCAATTAATAAATGAGAGGTCCATGACAATTTAAAGATGTTTCGCCAGCACCTAGATTTCTTTTTGGGACGCTTTTCATTCCAACAGTCAAAAATCAAAAGTCATAAAATCTGTGGAAAGGAGATTTATGATTTAATTTCTTTTGAACAATCTATAACCCATAAACATCATAGACTAAGAAACCATTATAGTCTCACATTTGCCATAAAGAGACATTTCTTATACTCATTCTTTAAGATTATTCTTTCCTCTCTCAAGTGCTATTTCTATTAGCCATCTGAAATAAACACAATACTTCAACGCCTGTCAATGTGTCCAGCCAAAACAACAGGGCAGCATACCAATATCTAAAGGATTTCCTCTCTCTCTCTCTCTCTCTCCCTCTCCCTCTCTCTGTGAGCTTTAGCTTTGCCTCAAAAGAGTGGCCTTACATAATTAATACAATGTGACTTCTCATTCAGTCATGTTCACTTTGTGTCAGCCAGGACTATGTGTTTTATATTCCATTTTATCTTGTCACAGAAGCACCAGCATGGTTCCTCATCCCTCTCACTTTCTTCCCTTTTCTGTTCTTTTTCTTCCTTTTCTTGACAATTTTAACAACCTCTGAAAGTAGGACACTGTAACATGGTGAGTGTGGTGGTATATAATGTGAAGGACTAGCATGCAGAAACACATACAGTAAGAGGGGGTGGGCCACATTGGGACACTGATCATGGATTGAACCATAAACCATACTGACAGTGTCACTCAGAGGCATATAAAATAAAGAAGAAAGAAACAGCGAGGCCCTTGCTGTGTGGAGATGCATTAGATTTACACCTACTGGGCAGAGGCAAAGCAAGAGGGAAGCCTTTCTAACACTTTCTATTTCCCTATCACAAAGGCCATTTAGTTTGGCATCTGGGAGGCATGCTGACTCTCTCCAAGGTTCTCCATTATTCACCAGAGTGAGGTCTGCACCATGATACCACTTAATATCAGACAGTCAGAACCAATGTCCGTAGCATTAGCCACCCACCAGCCAGTGCTACACTTTAAAGAGGATTGTCAGCAGTGAAGCAGTCTATGAGAAGAGCTGCAGCTCGTATCTAAGACACACAGATTGAAATGGAGGTGGAAGCCTGGTCTGAACAAAAGAGAAGGAACTAATAGGCACATCTTTTCTGATTTGAGGAACATGACTATAGCATACATAAGGAAGATGGCAGGGGTCTGACACAGTGGTAGTAATTGGATTTCTCAGGCCCTGTGCCCACTCATGATAACATGCTGAGCTGTGACATGAAAAGTCCTTATGTGTGGCAAGGGAGCAAGGTGCAGCAGAGTGGAAGTGACAGGTGTCATAGATCTAATTCCCTCGCTCCCCTCGATCCTTGAGTTCCTTTTCTCTGGAGACAGCTGAGGAACAACCTGCCCTGTGGTAAAGCCAAACACCAAGCTTGACATTCAGTTGCAAATCCAAGCAAGTTAAACCTATGTTGAGTGTAGCGGAGGAGGCAGAGGAGAAGGGAGGGGGGCTGGATGCACCGTGGATATAAGAGGTCACGGCCTGATTGCTTGCTTTATTTATTTTCTGATGCTAATGTGAGCTGAATATAAAAGGAGCGCAGGGTTTCTACAATGCGAACAGACAAAGGAGCCTGAGACCCCCACTGCAGATCTTACAGATGCTGGGGGTGTAGTGCAGTGTCTGGCTACAGTTCCCTCCCTGTCCTCTGCATGCATCCTGGCCTCATCTTTAACGAGGACTGCATGAGAGTAGGCACATCATTAAAAAGAGCCATTCTGAGACTTTCCGGTCTGCCATTAAACTTAACAGCCAACCTCTCCCATTACCTTTTATCCTCCCCTTTAAAGAAGAGGGGGCCAGTAGGGTTTGAAAAGTCACATTTGGCTGGCAAGATGCAGCCATTGACTGAATTCTGTCCTTTAGTCATTTACATGAAAGAAATGACAGTAAAGTCTCCTGGACTGTAAGCCAGGATTTTTTTTATATATTGTAAATAAGCAGATTAATGTAACAGTTACACTAGTTTTTACATGGATAACACTAACGTGATTTTACATAATATACTAATTTGGTTAGATAATGAGCTTAATGCCCAGAAAGTGGTAGCCTAAAGGAAACATCTTGTTAGCAGAACAATACAAAATCGGAAGGCCCTTGTGAATAATGTTTTTAATGTTGATGAATTTGCTCTAATTTGATTATCCACCACCGCCAGCTACGCCACAATGCAGAAACACCACTCTGCATCCTGTTGAGCTCTTGACCTTTCGCACACATGAACAGAGTCAAAACAGGCGGCCCTCTGAATACAATGTCTGTATAATTCAGATTGACTATTGAACTCATTGTGTTGGTCAGGTTAGGCACATTACAATTTAGATCTTACCCAACTAAGACAACCCTGTTAAACTCTGTAGTCAAAATGTGTCTTTTTTTATATAAATGCGTGTCCTTAACCTGAAAAACTAGTGTGCATGTGAAACCACTGAAAAACGATACAAAAGTGCAGAGAGGTTGAAAAAGACCGGGGAAGTTCTTGAATATGAAGACGTGTTGAAAGACAAGTCATGCGGAGACCGGTAGCCAAGAAAAGGTCAGTGAAGGCTCCCTGGGTCTCCACACACCTCTTAGCTCTTTTCTGCTACTGTGCCTTCACTCTCTCATCAATAGTTTATAATCTGGGTCACTGGCAGCAGAAACGCGCCTACCACTATTGAGACCTACTCAAAATGTCGAATTACAACATAGTGAGCTCATCCCTGCAAGGCCATTTAGGGGACAGCGAGGGATCACTGACACTAATTGGTGAATGAAAGATAGTAATGGTAGTGGTGGTTTGGACGACTTCTCTTTAACCTCTGTTTAACTTCTGCTGAGCTCAAATCCGAAGAGCACATTCTGCCATGCTATGTTTTACAGCATGTGAAGAGAAATTCAGCATTTCAACGGCTATAAAATGTTACAGAATAAATCATTCGCACTGAATATACATGAGGAGAGAGGAGAGCAAAATATGGAAATATTATAGAAGTAAGCCTGAGGCAGTAACCTTTTGTTACCACAACTGAGGAGGATGACATAACTTTATATATTCCAGCTGGGTTTTAATGTTGTCAGGAGAAACAAGGTGACGTGGGCTAAGATTTTAAAAAAAAGGGGGGGGGGGGGATTAGACAATGAAATAAAAGAAAAATAGGGATGTGGAAAATCTCAAATGGATTCAAGAGGATGGAGGTATAGTGTTTTTCCCACAGAAAGGAAGTAATGGGGGTTAAAAAAAAATGCACGTTGCTGCAGCACAGGAGACCCCCCCCCCTTCCTCGGTTACCCCAGCTGCAGTGATAAATGTCTCTTTGTATTCTGGACAGAAAACTGCGGGCTACAATGTACTTGTCAGGAGACAGCTGATTTTCCCCTTAAACAGAGCAGAGTATATTCTTAATCTCTACCTTCACAGAGGGAGAAGATAAAACAAATGCCTCGTGACAAGACCCATAATGACCAGAAATTCGCTTCCCATTCATAACACGTGTGTGTGGCACGAAGCTATGTATGCGTTCCTGTGTGTATAGCGTATGTTTCTGCAGCAGGTGTAGCTATAGCATGTGCATGCCATTTGTGCTTTTTCTAAATTTTCCAGCATTCCTAATCTCCGCAGTATAGCAAAGGTTCCACTATGAGGGCTCATAAATGGGAGCCAGTGCTACAGGTAATGGTACTGATTATAGCTATCTGGGCTACGGGCCAGCTGCCAGACTCTGCCCTGCCTGGAGGGAGCACAGGCCGCCTGGTGTCTGATATCCTGGGATCCCTGTAATACAAGCCTTGCTTTGGCAGTCACTCAGTGACTATCCTGCCTACTTCCAGCCACACACTGAGGCTCCTTTGAGTTAGTCTATGTGTATAGTATGTCCTCACCAGGTTGTTTACTCCACATAGTATCGGTCTATAGTCATAGCATTACAGCAACAAGGCTGTGGTAAGTCTTGCTTTTTGGAAATGTGTATTAGAGGAACTAAAGTTGTCACCACAGGCCCGGGATCTGTTCTGGAGGTATATTATCTGCTATTTTCTGTCCAAGGGGCAGAGTGGTAAAATTACTTGCCTTGGCTTCACCGTCTCAATACGGGTGCGTGAGACAGCCTCTGCACTTGAATTGTTTGTGGGCGGAAAGGATGTAAAACAAAGAACACCATTGTGAAGGAGGCTTTGTTAACCTCTCATTATGTTGAATTTGCACATGAAGAAAAGTTCATCTCTATTAAATGCAAATTGTGTTTTGATTAGAATCCATGGCAAACTGGAAGTACAAGATCATATTCCCATTAAAGATTTTAAGTACAAATGGGACTGCACACGGCCCTCTGTTTTAACCCACAGTCGTCTTACTTGCTTTGTTGCAGTGGAGAAGGGGTTGTGCCCAAAACAGCAACCTCAAAGTATTCAAAATACAGCGGTGCGATTAGGAGGAAAATGGCTGCTGCCTCGCTTCCTCAGAGAACTAGAATCAATCGGAACCACAAAAGGCTAGTAGACTGGAGACGATGCTACAGCTCTGCTACTTGAATTTTACTCTGTTTTCCCCAACCCATAGTATTTCTCTCCTGTGCCGTCTCTTTATCTTCCTCCCTCTCTCTCTCTCTCTCCCCTCTTCATTCTCTGATTAACCTTTAAAGACACCCTTGCATCCACACACACACACACACACACACACACACACACACACACACAACATATATTGTGTACACACACTATTTAAAATTCAGGTACTTTCTCCTCTCGGTTTAATACACACTCGGCCCGCATCAACTTCAGCACATTACCTGTTCTTAATCTCCCTCCCTCTGTCTGGGATCATCCTGATCCCCCTGTTTTCCCATCTGCTGTCGATTGGGGCCCAGCTTGGCTAGGTGTTCAACAAACAACTGTGATTCACTTGGTTTCTGCAGAGATTATTAACACACCTAGCATGCCACAGCGTCATGAATAAGCAATGGAGATCCGAAGCCCTATTTTCTCTGTCTCTGTGTCCCCCCCCTCTCTCTGCCACATTGTGAACTGAATGCCAGGATTGTCTAGAAAATGAGCTGTCAGTTAAAGGCCTGCAATGAGATACATCAGGCTCATTGTGAGCCCTAGAAAATAATGAACTATTCCCATTTCTCTCACTGATATGTTCAATACGCTATCCATGACAAGTGCAGAGAGATAAGCAGTCCCCTCTTGAGCTGATTAAATACACTGGGTATATTCAGGAGAGCTTTGGCAAAATGAGGGTTCAGGGGATGCCAGTATTATAACATTACTATGTTTTCTGTCTGCACTGGAGAAGAAGATCTTTTGCATGCATTTTTTTATGTTTCTGTATTAAAGTGTGCATTTTAGGAAGAGGAAGCTGGAGGCGATGCTCGTAAAAACTTAACAGAATCAAAACATGTCAAGTTTGTTTAAGCACTTCTTTACATCTCTTAACTTATTCCCTTGTGGAATTAACTACAGGGATGGGCTCACATATTCTTTTTTTTTAAGAATTTGTTGGTTTACTTATGTGAGTACTGCAAACAAATACTACCAAGAGGCAACAGCCAATTATTTTAATTTAGAACAGACATGAAAGCAGCGTAGGAAATTGGCTTACTTTACTCAAGTGAGATATGTTGATACAAAGATGGAGAGAAAAAAGGAAAAAAATAATAGATCTGTATTGGTCAGCTCTTTTTTTACTATATTAGGTGTAATTTAAAAAAAGGCTATAAAAGTTAATTTAACGATGTAAGCCAGATGAAAAAGATGAGCACAGATGGACACAGCTTGAAATGACCTTTTATTTTCTTATACAGTACTTCCTCAAGTCTCTACATCTGAGAGGCAAAATCTGCATCTTGGTTGTTCATTACAAATGTCACTACACCTGCTCACAAGCAGTCTCTGGTGTGTTTGAGCATGTAGTGTGTGTGCACTCTATCTTCCTTAATGCTTGTATTGCACTGAGCTCTTTGTCACTGTCAGCCATTTTACCTCCACCATGGGTTACACATTAGATTAAGCAAATCAAAATCAAAATGGATGGTCCCTGTATAGAGTTTGTATGTTAATCTAATCATAAAATATCATAACGCAACACATGTTGTTGCCAGCTAGAGTTTTGGTGCTTAATTCAATCAAATGTGGTTTGAGAATCAGTTAAATCCTCAGGCACATTCACAGAGTTGTCTTGGAGTGAGAGAAGGAAGATAGAATCACTCCTACCTGTCAGAGAGATTGTTTCCTCCTTTCCTCTTTTTATTTTCCCTCGCTAAGACTGCTTACTAGACTCTCAGCTCATCTCTCCATCTCTGTCTCTGTCATACACACACGCACAAACACACACACACACACACACACACACACACACAGACTCTCTCTCCTCCTCTCGCATTGTCAGCACAGCCCTGTTCCTGTTGCCTTCCGGATTCTGACACCTGTCAGCATTTTCGTTAGTAGATCAGAGAACTGCAAACTAGAAATGTTCCCGTGTTGAATTTAGGGCAAGTTTTCAGCAGAAACATGTGAGGTGCCTTTACTCTTTCTTTAATTCAACAGGGGAAGGGAACTGCTTGACTGGCACAAAGTTGGGAGATGCGGGTTGGAGATGTTTGCAGTCAGTAGACAGAAACAGAAGAAGACAGAAAGACACATGGAGGGAAAGAGAAAGAGAGAGAGAGAGAGAGAGAGAGAGAGAGAGAAAGAGAGAGAAAGATAGAAAGAGAGAGAAGTTAGTGTGTGTGTGTGTGTGTGGGGGGGCTGAAATCAATTAGGAACAGTGAAACCCTGCGGATCTGCTGATGGAAGGAGGGAATATGGAGAATTCTGCGGCCCACGTAGGGGGCTTCCATTCCTGGGCTCCAGCTTCAGGCACACACCCATAGGGAGCTAACAGATAGATGAGAGATATTCTCCAGAGGTGGAGGCCGAGGAATATGTCAGAAATAAAAGAGGCCTGTTCCCTGCTCTGGCTAATTGAGCAGTCTTGGATCCCTTTGAGTCTAATAAACCAAAATGAAGGGCTTTTTTATTTTATTTTTGAAGAACACCCACACGTTGACCTGAAAATAATTCTAAAAACCAAGACCACAAACCTCTAAACCCGCGAATCGGACACAGTGAAGCAACATCATGCTCCCCCTTTTCCATCCCACGAAGATAACTCAAGCGATTTAACAATACATGAATCTTAATCCTTAAAAACCATGGCTCATCCATATCTGGGAGGAATTAAAGTTTGAGCTATGACAATCAAAGGAAGTCGAGAAAAAAATAGATTTAGCTCTCTTTGTCACCAGCCCCCTCGGAGTCTGTTCCCTCGCTTCTCCCTTGACACTTATGGTTCTACAGAGCCAAAGCTAGCATGTCGCACATTTCAACCAAATCCCCCTAACTTCACAGACATGCCTATAAAGATAAAGACAAATTCATTTTATTAAGCTCTTCTTCTCCATTTATAGTTACAGCAATACCATCTATTTTTATTATTCTAGTGGCAGATATGACTGAGCCATTACATGTTAAAGATAGCTCTTCCTTTATAGATTTTAAGAGATTCAATCTAATTTGTTCTTCAGATACTTCCCTAATCTAATCTACTGGGTGAGGATATTTCAGGTCAGATTTTCAAAAAAGAACACACACACCTCTTTAGACTCTTGGCAGGGATTCAACAAAGAGGCATCAGATTTAAGTATGAAATCTCTTCACAAGCACTTCACTGAAAGTTACCTTGGTGGTGGCTGGTGCAGGAATAATTAATAACTCTTGTTGAAACCGCATCACTGAAGAAAAAAAGCAAAACTCTGATGGACAAAAGCCAAATATCAAACTCGTAAAATGATACAGAGAAGAAAAAATGCCCACTGCGATGCAAAGCTGGGCTAGTTAGCAGCTAAATCTCGTCACAAAATTGGATTCCCACATGAAAGCCCACAACATGATGTGGATGCGGGGTCTTTGTGTGAAGGTAACATAACGACTTGTCTCTTGGGCAAACAACACCCTTACATGGCACTGGGAATGGTAAACATTTGCACTGTAAAAGCCTGAGAGTTTAACCCTTCCTCCTTCCCCCTTTGAGCTTTCTTTAGTTCTTAGCACTGATCAACACAAGAAAACAGAACAATAAAAACACAGAAAACAAGGCTCTTCTACCCTCAGCTTGTGGGTGTTGTCGTCCTTTGGCAATTGCAGTCTCTCAACGTGTTTTCTGCTTTAGCTGGCAGGAGAGGAAGACTACATAAAAGAGTTAGTCCCAAAAGATATCTAAGCAGTGGGTTTTTTAGTGAACATGCTTATTTGTTTTCTGACAATTCCCTCCATCAACTCAATCGAACCAGCAGATAGTGTCCATTTTTTGTCAATTAGGACAGATGAGCTCAAAGTGAAACCACATCAGCACATGTCTGTAACCACTGCGGCTCTCATATTGTACTAAACCCCAACTGTTCTATTTCTGCCTTTGTCCTCAAGTGAGTTTGCACAGAAGAAAATGAAGGAGGGAAAAGAGGAAGCTAGT
Organism: Etheostoma spectabile; assembly: GCF_008692095.1. Lineage (NCBI taxonomy): Eukaryota > Metazoa > Chordata > Actinopteri > Perciformes > Percidae > Etheostoma > Etheostoma spectabile. The sequence continues at coordinate 11,945,739 of NC_045742.1, forward strand.
GTTCTCCTGAGGAGCGCCACAAAAAAAATCTGATGATGTAAAATCCTCATACAACTGGAGAGACAGATTCAAATGTGCGTCATGCTGAATCGGCCAGTCTCTGTCAGCCCACCATGCCCTTTAACTGTGTAATTAAACCTTTGAGATGGTAATAGAGGGACGATTTCATTTGCTATGTCATTACATTTCTGTACGTGTAAGGATCTTTGGTCAATTAATTTAATAATTATGAACAGATACTCATTACTCTCTGGTGTGACCACTGCTGCTGACTGACTTTCAAAACAAAGGGAGGGGGAAGCGTCCAGTGAAGCCATTTTGTTAAGTCCTTACTGAGGGAAATTGCAGGCCAAAAGTGAGTCTGGAGCTGAGTGCAATAAAACAAAAGTCAATAACAAACCATCTAATTGTAATTCCAAATAGATACTTTTTTATCATCTATTTGTTCTGGTCAAAAGAATGGACAGAGCTGTGAAATAGCCTCTTGTTCTGTTTCCCAGCAATGTGGTGCTGCATTACACATTCAGAAGGCATGTATCCATTTTGCTGAAACAGATACAATCATTGATGGTGTTAATGAAAAAAGAACTGCCTCAGAGAGCTCTCCCCACTCATAATATTCCTTGTGTACATCATTTGTAATTGTCTCCAATAATGAGATCCCACTACTAGACGACCTGTCAGCATGCACTTTTTAAAGACACAGGACATTTTTTTTAGGGTTGTGAAGTAATTACGGCCGGCTACCAAAAGTCATCAAATTCACTCTTCATTGTTCATTACTGTCTGATGTCGTCAAGGGAACGCCCGGTACAAGTTGCTTCCAATAGTAACCTTACTTCCTGACCCTTTATCCATCTCTCTGCATTTCTCAGCTAAGTCAATAGTAGTCACAATATATAGGTTGTGAAGGCAGATCCATTTGTATGACTATATTCTATTTTAACATTAAGTGTAGGTTGCCTAATATTATTATTCCCCAGTCAAACAACATCAACAGCCATATTGCTCCAAATGAAGCATCAGGTTTGTTCGTGGGTGCCAGGAACCAGACAAGGAAGAGCCTACACATGTATAGTACTGCTTCTGCAACCACCCCCACACACTTCACAGTCCACTGATAAAAATATCATGCATTTTCACAAACTAGGATTCCTTTTTCGTTATCTCTTGCTCATTAAAATGTCTTTCCTATATGAGCCGAAGAGGAAGACAGCAGAGTAGTGAGAGAGTAGACAGGCTTACTGGGGCAGTGTTAGTAAAAAGGAACCAAAACGATGTCGACGTTAACTGAGGGAAGAAAAACTAAAATTGGCACAAGTACTCAAATTGGAGCACAGCGCAAATGTAAAGTTCAGATATGGCGAGTGATCTGGGAGTGCTGTCCTCGGGAGTGTGCTTTTAAAATAAAATGTTCCGTGTTTCCACCTCACTCAGAAAAAAATTGCTAATACAAGTCTTTCTAAAATGTCTGCAATTTTCGCACGCACACACACACACACACACACACACACACACACACACACACACACACACACACGCGCTGCTGAGCTGTTACATGCTGTGTAGTATGTATGTAGTTTTACCTTTGAGCTTAGTAAATACCCTCAGGTGCATATAGTAACATCCTGGTCTGCTCCAGACAGCTTTCTCCACTCTCACTGACCCACTCTCTTTCTCAGTCTGACTGGCAGTAGTTAAGAACGAACATGACCCTTACACTGACTTCTGCCAACCAAGTGGATGTCTTTTTAAACGGTGAGTCAGAAATGAAACATCAACATTAATTCCCTGCTAAATGATCCTGCTGAATAATGGATGAGGGCACGTGGAGGTATGTAGATATCCACCTTGTACCTTTGAGCCTAATTGCTGCCATTCAAGCACATCTGAAGTCGGCCCCCACTTCAAGTGCAGACATAGCTACTATCAGTCAATAATGCTGCCTAAGCCTGTATCAAAGGGTAGCTTTAGCTGTCAGAGATCCCTCACATTAGCTGCTCTAGCAGGACATCAAAGACACAAAAAGAAAACTGGGATGTCATTCATACTTGCACATCTGAAGCTTGCAATGGGTATAATGCACCTTAAAAGATGCTCTTGTGGCATGAAAACAACCTCCGGTGCGCACATGAATACACACTGGTCTTATCTTGAAACTGGCAAAACACACTCTAAAGGATGTGGCAATCCTCCCCACACACAGAGCGCACACTCAAGTACAAGCAACAGATTTTCCTACCTTGGTCTGGCAGCTGGCAAACATTGGGGGGGACAGTCATGTTCAGCACGTCATTGACAGCCGTGTCAACATAGTGTCCTCTCTGGACATCATGTTCGCTGTCGGTCTGGTCGCTCTCCTCGTGGCCGCTGTCCTTCAGACTGTTCCCCTCCAGGTCCTTGAATGTCGACGTGCTACATGGGGGCCAGAAGGGAGGAGAGGGATATGTTGATTAACTGTCACATCACCTGCTTTTACATGCTCTCCTTCATCCCCGTGTCTCTGATGGTTTGTGACGAGCTGTCGGTCTTTCTCTCCCTGTCCTTTTTTATGTCCTTTTCTATGAATTCTTTGCCCTTTTGCATGGTCCAATTCCATGAATTTGAAATCAGATGCACAGTGATTGTGTTGCAGCTGTTGTTGTAAGGCTTAGTTCAACGCTTGCAATAACCATACAATAGGAAGTTTAAAATCTGTTGAGGGTCTTTTGGATAAAGTTAAGTTTTCTCCCCTTTACAGATAACATGGCAGCTAAATGATGTCTCAGACCGGGACATTCAGGATGGATGCACTGACTTCAAGGACATCACATTGAACAAACAGGAGGCCCTCACTCACTACAATCAAACAAATACTGCAGTAATCAGGAATTCCTGGAAGGAAGATGGATGTAGGAAATGCTGGAAGCATACAAACTGAACATCTGTCTTGTTTGGGGCTCACAGTAAATAAAGAGGGTGGGGTGGGGGGCACAATCGACAGCTGCACAGTAACAGCATGATTTCCCTTCATTTGATTTCCATCCCACTGGAACAAATGCAGCTTTACAAACAACACTAAATAGGGGTGAATATATGAACATGTGTTTTTGCAGGAGAGAAAAAAATATATATCGATGAGTATATGTAGTGGGAGAAAAGAGGATAGAGAGGAGAAAACGGAACAGACAGAGGAGAAAATGAGAGTAAACACGTGTGCAAACAAAAAGAAAAGGAGAGGAAGGAAAGGACAGCACAGGATAGCTGCATTCCTGGGCCCGAGCCTCACATTCTCCAGCCTGGGAGAGAGGGCTGTAGGTAATGCTGGCGCTCTGATGTTATCACTGTAATTGCACCTGTCCCAGACCATAGGCTCACTGGCTCCTGAGGGGATTTCTTTGTAGTGTGCTGCAGAAGCCCACACTTGAATGCTCTTTGTTTACATTAATGCTGGGAATCTTTCTTTTTTGTGGGTGGAGGGGTGTGTGTGCGCCATAATGGGTTTTCAAAAGAAATGCTGGAATGCTTCCTAGCTGCAGGTAAAAGGCAGAACTGTAGTTTTCCAAGTGAGCCTACAAAACCCCGGATGGAGGAAATTATTATAAGACCCCCATCCCAACCCCCAACCCTGCATTACTGCAGCCCTATCTAATATCCTGGTTCAGGTGTGCTGAAATACAAAGCACAATGAAAACATATATTCTTCACTTTTTCACCCAAGGGAAAAAACAACATGTTTATTGACTATTCATGAAGCTATTCCTGTTTTTAAAAACAGTGGAAGAAAAGCACTTGAGAAATCTCTTGAATATCATTTAATCATAAGTGGTGGTTTTAAGCTGTATCCTGATGCAATTCAAGCCACATGTGTTGCTAATGAAGCGAATTACAGGAGAGTAATAAGGTTATCTATAAATACAAAATCATTACTTGCTGATTCTGCTGCTGTGTGTAATCTAATAATCTGATAGTGTGAGTTTGTGGCTCGTTTCAACAAATGTCTACTAAACGCACTGTGGAGTAATGCAATTTATCCCCAAATCTTATCGTACCATTGCAATTATACTGAATGAGAAACATGCAGTTACACATGCAAACTGCTGCAACGGCAGCTGTGCACTCATTAGATAAAATAATTACAGATAACAATGGTAACGAGGTGCTGGTAACAATTCCTAATCAAGACATACCTTTTAATGAGGTGGGCTCTGCTGTTCACGTAACTGGAGTCAATGGAATAATTCTCCGTCTGTAACAAAGCGATGCAGAGGGTTGGGGGGTGAGTGGGTGGGGTGGGGGTTGTGGTTGAAGGATGATGGGGGGGCAACACAGAGAGGTACTTTTAATAAAGGAAGCAACAAAAATAATGTTACCAGTAATTGGCTTTCAGTTGAAATGTTATTTTACACAAAGGCCCCGGTGAGCAGCCTCAGCTTTCAAAGGGCTGAATCCTATTCCCTTTCAAAGCACACACACACACACACGCAGAGAGGCTGACTGGGAGCTGAGAGTCGAGCATAGTGCTGCAGTGAGCGCAGCCTCGCTTCTCCTCTTCACCCTCCCCGCGCTCGATCCCTTGCTCCCTCCCTCCGCTGCCGGTCAGCCCACCGTCTTTAAAATGGAGTCATTAGGGCAGACAGACTATCATGCAGACAGAGGGAGAATAAAGTTTTTCTTTTTTCTTCTCCAAACTTTGTGTTAACCATTTTTGAGAAGACATTAATGTGGAATTATTAAATAAATAACTCAAGAGAAGTAGACGAAATTAAAAGTGTACCAGGGGAATCTTAACTCCGCAATTGCAGATGAAAAGCCTTTTGGAATATGCATACGATAGATCCCTGACCCACATTAGAGAACACAGTTCAAAGGCATCCTACATTTTTTTTTTTTTTTTTTTTTTTAACATTTATTTAGCAATGAAAAGTCTGACGATTAAGAGCACATGGACAGAAGAGTTAGTATACACTGAGCAGGTAGCTCCTCCTGGGTCTGCCAAGCTTCTACTCACACTTGGTAAGATGTCAGAGGGCCAAAGGGTATCAAAGCCTCTCAAAGGACTTCCACACTCTTGTATAAAGCCATGATACGACCCTTTCAACAAACTTTGATAAGATGCAGGTGTTTTCTGCAAAAAGAAAGCAGAGCCTGCCCCAAGTTCCCCGGCGCAGATATTTTATCCTGATAAAAAGCCGCGAGTCAATGGTTGACATCCGAGGGAAGTCTACAGTACCGATATCAAAGCCATCTAGAAAAAAAGTCACCCATATGATAAGAAAGGTTAATGCAGGCACTGGAGCACAGTTGCTGATTATCAAGTGAGCTACACATTTGACACAGGCCTGCTGTTGAGGTAGCAGTGGCCCTGCACAGCTGTCATACATGGTGACCAAACCGATTTGGATTAAAACTCAGTGTGCAACTGTGCGCACACTCTCCTTATTAGATGTTAATGGGGTTGAACATTTTGAACTTTTTCAGCGACTGCGTGGAAGTGAAACCACAATGCAGAAGAGTCGGAGCAGTGAGGACTCGGGAGCAATGGAAATGTCAAACATTAGTCCCAGTCTTCTTGGCTCTCTTTTGGAAAAAAATAAATAAATAAATGCATAAATAAATAAAAGTGATGCTGGCAGATCACAGCAGCCAATGTGTGGTGTTTACCTCAGGCAAATAGCTACCATGACCTGTTTGCAGTCTATGAAAAATGTAAGAGCTTGTTAATGCTACCAAATACATGTCCTTGTTTGTTTAGATTTGTGGTATTGATGCCACTTTCTTATATGCTGTGCAGCATTATTATTTGACCAATGAGGATGCTGTTCTTGTCTCTTTAGTTGCTGTAAACCTAAAGGAACTTGTATGTATGTCAGATATGTAGTTATCATTCGGTATTGTCAAAGGTGCATAGGTCGACCTTCAATAATTAGGAGATAATTTGTTGTTTACCATCTCACCTCCTTTCCTTCTAATTATTTTTGCAGGCAGTTTGTATAATGCTAAGCAACAATGCAAGGGCAAACCTCTGATTGGGGTTCGCTCAATTATGATGTAATGTGTTTGCGCTGAAGGTTAGCATCATTCTGTCTCCCTTTACCATTTACCCCTAATTAAACTTTAACTCATTAATATAGAGAAGATAATTCATAAAAAGGAATTTAATTAACATTTTATTATTAGCTCTTAATTTGGAGCACACCATGTTTGTTCTCTTGTATTACCCCTGACTCCTTTTGTTCCTGTTCAGCTTGACTTCATTAAATATCAAAGGTAGCGACAGCGGCAACACACTGCAACTCATATTAGTTATTAATGAATGATTAACACATTACCTTACTATTTATTCATAAATCATGCCATTCTTTAGACAAGAAGTTTTATCAAATAATATTATCTTTCCCTTAAAAGATATAGATACACTATACATGATTACAATATATATATACACACACACACACACATATATATATTGTATATACATACAATATATATACAGTATATATAAAATGCTTCTATGATGGATCAATAACGTTGATCAATAATTCTGTTATGCTATAGCATACATGTACAGTACATGTTTTGTGGTCTCCTGTGCTCCACTTTGGTCCCAGAGAACACGAATCCAACTGCCTCTTCTTCTACAGTGGCTGAGCATCCAGTGAGAGACTAATGAAAATGCAAGGCATGAGTAACAAGGGGAAAACTTCATTTAAAAGACAAGATAGAAAATGTCTTGTGAATGTCACTCTGGCTGCAGCCTGTAATTGGTTTGGATGTCAGGTTCTGTGTAAGCATGGCCTGGAGAGGAAGGCAGTATGCCCCGGCTCTCAAGCTGCTCAAGTCCAGAAATGGAACTGTAGTTTCCATAATGCAATTCCCTCTCAGGGTTTCTACATGGAGTTCTCTTAAGTGGGTAGTAGGTACAGCCAAAGTTGACTCTTCATAGTATTCGTCCATGCAATGTTCTTGCTTCCCCATTTCTTCTATAGCTCATGATTACTCAAAGGATTCACAGGAGATAGCCACATCTCCTGCTTTTATTATATTGGAAATGAACACCAAACATGTGAAGGCATAACCTTGGGCATCAGTGAGTCAGTCAAATGTGCCTATTCTGAGAGGGAATCAGATGCATTAGCCCAGGCTTCCTGTAAAGAAATGTAATGTCTTCCCCCACATTTCTGACCGACCTCAAATTGGAGGAAATGTCAATATATCTTGCTGAGAGGTCAAGTTTCAGGCAAAAGGATGAGGACTGCTTAACTACAGCGAGGACGCCACAAATGGCTACTTAATCAGGTTGGACAATGTGTTGTTGTGATCTGAGCGGCCCCAGTTTGGCGGCCAGAGCCACTCTATTCCCATAATTATTGTTCCGTTTCATCTGGAGGACTGGAGGGAGGAATGTAGTTCCTGGTGTCGCCGTGTGACTGATAGGTAGTGTCAGGAGTGGGGAGAGAAGTGGAAAGAGAGTGGAGAGAGAGAGAGAGAGAGAGAGAGAGAGAGAGAAGGTGAAGATGGGAGGAAATGGTTGAGACTTGACCTGCGGGAGACTTGCGGTCCAGCTGCTGCAGCCCAGTAGCTTTCCCCTTTCCCCCTTTGCTTCTTTCTCTTCAGTAAAACCTGAGGCACAGGGACGATGAGCTCGCTCCTCTGCCACTGAGAGGAAAAGCAATCTCCTCGCCTAGTTGCTGCCGTAAGATTTGATTTGCCTTCCTTCCAGCGTGACAATTGGTTTTGTAGTCTGGATGCAAGTGTATTCATTGTGTGGGGGCATAGGGAGCACCAGAGAGAAGAGGAGGGGTGGGGAGTGAAGACACCAGTTGTTACACCAGTAAACACCCGACAAGTTCAGCAGATGTCACACAGATAGGAGAGAAAAAGAGAGAGAAAAAATGTCACACAGCTGCCCTACTGTATGTATTATTGAGGCTGATACAGCACAGTATAACATTTAAACAGGGAAGCAAGCTCGTAAAAAACGGACAGATGCAGCGACATGCACTGACACGACTGGCACTGATGATGCCATCAGCAATCTGTTTCTTATTCAAGTATTTAATTTATAGAGATTTGTTTCTTTTTCTTTTCCATTTCCATTTACAGTTTAAAAAACAGACTGACATGAAATCAGAATACTGCGATATTGACAAGCAGTCTATGCCAGCCTGTATCTTTGTCAGGAATAATTGCCATTTAGCAAATTACAAAATGAAACCTTGCTTAAACACAGATGCATACGATCAATCTTTTAAGCAAAGTTAACAGATAAACTGTATCTATCAAACACAAGTTAAACTGCTTAAAAACAGAAGGTATTTCAGCAGGGTGGTGCGAGTTGTCAGGACTGTGTCTAAAGAAATTGAGCATCTAAAAGAAGAAAAATTGATTACAGATGTGAGTGTTTCATGTCTGTCATGGATGCAACTCTTTAATGTCGTCAATTTAGCTGAAAAAAAACATTAAGCCACGTTTGTTGTGGATACTGCCACACTAAAACGCACGGTTTAAACGTACAGAACAACAGACTAGACAGAATCAATTAAAACTGTCAGATCGAATTTTGCTGCTTTATTCTGTGTTTAAGCAGTGTGAGGTTGTGTCTTCGTTCATTGTTGCTGCTTGCTTGCTCGCTCGCTCGCTCGCAGACTCCCCTCGGTCCAGGAAGGAAATGTTACACATAACGTGCCTTGTTATTGATATCCCATTGCTAAAAGACGAGATGAGGAGAAAGAGATCCAGGGGGTTTACAGGGCAAGCCAGCTGCAATTAGAAAATAAAAAAGGCTTCATTATCCAGCTAGATTTGGTTGTGATAAAGAGTGGTGATGAAAAAAAATAGGAGAGAGGAGGAAATTAGGAGAAAAACTTCACTGGATGAAGGATGGTCAGTGTCTAAAACTGCCTGTTTACAGATGCATGTATTCCCCTCATGTAATTCTGCAGTGAGGATGCTGAGGAGTGTGTGTGTGTGTTTGCGTGTGTGTGTGTGTGCGCGTGTGAGTGCACGTGTGCGTCTGACTTTCTCATCCTATACACTGTGACTATGAAAAGAAATGCTTTACTTTGAGCCTCTTGCACATTCACATTCCTGCACACACAGACTCTCTCTTTCCGCTTCCCTACAAAAAGCACTGGTCCAACAATCCCTGACTTGCAGGGCTGAGCTGGCGCCCGACCACCTCGCTTCTGGGTCCGCACCCAGCAGTACCTCACAGCAGCTCACATTCAGTCTGTGAGTCACTCATGATGTAAAAACACAGACCACCAAGGCACCTGCTTGGAGTGGATTTTGTCTATTATTTATGTAAGAAGGAAGAAGCGCTCTTTGGCCTTGAGTTGCCGTAACCCTCCACCCCTGTGCCCCCTCTAACCCTGACGACCATCATCATCATCATCATCACTTTCACGATTATAGAATTTCCCATAGATCCTCTGCCATCTGCTAGATTATAGATTTCTCTCTTCCTTTATAGAGGGCAGGGCCCCTAAGGGAGGATCAGCGGTAAAAAGGGTTAAAGAGTGCCTGAGGCAAAGCCATGGTTGTGGATGAGATTATATTTTCTATTTCTGCCTGTTAAAGGTGGCCTGCCGTGATGAATACAGAGAGTTGTTACCATTTAATATCAACTGGCTCCCCTGCAAACTCAAATTAAACACAATCAATTGTGACAGAAGGGTACATGTGTGACAAATAACCTGTCACATTCTCTGCATCATTTCACTTCATCACCCATCAATTTACCCCAAACCCAGCAGCCCATTTGGGAATCAATCATGTTGTGATACTGTGGTGAAAAGGGTTTTAAAAGCTGCCTTCCTCAGCCGTAGCTTGTACACTTCTGCAGTCTTTGTGAACTGAGCAAAAATAAATAAACAAATAAACTGGACGAATTGAGCGCTACTATGAGGTCAATTGTGTCCTTGACCACATGTGTGTTACGTGTTGAGTATTGTTTGAGCAAACTATATAACAGCTTCTCGGAAACACAATGAAACCGATCTGTGGACACAACACCACTTCCTGCTTGCACTTCCTCCTCATTTGTCTGGACTTTCTGTGGGAAATTGAACAAATATTTGCTCATTCTGACCAAAACAATCACCCCCTGCTCTCTTAAAGTGAAGAAAAGGGCCAAAGTACTAAAGCTATTGCTTGTTCCACCTGTGTATCACCCCCACATAGGAAACTGCAGAAGATAATGCAGTTGTCTTTTATTCTGAAACAGAGACAAAAGCCTCCATGTCACTCAGGACTACAGGCTCCACAGAAATCCAGTTAGTAGAGATGTGATTAATTATACATACATTGATAGAAACCACATTCATTATTCATGAGCTTCTCAACGTCAAAGATATTTCCCTCCCTTTCAGCATGATGAAAAGATTTTAAATAATAGGCCCCCTATGCAGACATCTGCATTCCAGCGAAGTCGGCTGACGCTAAAGAGGCTTGAGTCAGAGCTGTTGTCTTACCGGGGAATCACTGCTCAGGACCAACATGTTTCAAACTGTTGGTGGCTGTGTGGGATCCGGAGTTGGTGTTTTTGTTTTGTCTTTGTCAAAAGAGACAAGGCTGGTGCTTTTAAGCCTCTCAGATGGGAGTCATAGTGTCCACTTAGAATGAATAGGGGTCTACTGCCTCACTAGACACAAGGCTGGATAGAGTTTCATTTAACACCTGTTCAGCGTTCAGGTCTGCATGTGTTTCCAGACTTATTCTATCTCTAAGTCAGAAAAAAAACCTGAGTATCTCTATACGATTAGGAATCATGGTTTTACATAGTAAAAAGGAAAGAGGGAGGAAAAAGACTTGACTATCGAGGCTGTTTCCTGTAAGAAATCGGCTTACTTTTCTTAGAGCCGTCGGAGCCTAATCAAACTCAAAGAGCAGGCACTACCCCTTTAGGCAAGTCTTGAGGGATTTTCTTTAATTTGGATGTCAGACTGAAATGTTTTCACACTCCTCACATCCCTAAATCCATTAATGTGTGTATGGCGCCAAGCGAGAGAGGTAAGTGTTGTGTTTCTTTTCTAGCAGACGCCGGAAATGTTGAGTGTAACATCTAATCCAGGTTGATTTATTGTTATTCCAGAGTAGACCCTCTGGGAAAAAGCACTACAAACATATGTGTTTAACAGTCATTTCATTTTTATGGGGGAATTACTAGATAGCATTTTCTCTTCTGAAATGTGCCCTATATTAGCCAGTGTTGAGGGGGAGGGGGTGGGGCACGCTAAATTAGTGCACAAGGAATTCCCAAAGGTTTCTCTCACCTCCCCTGGGCAGGGCCTTAAAAATAAACACTCAGAGACACTGCAGATTATGTAAACACATTCCTCTTAAATGCTTACATGCGAGCAGAGAATAAACAGCATAACTTTGAGTCACTTTTGAAAATCAGTAAACTTAGAATTCAGTTTTGATTAACTCAATACACATGGGGATGACGGAAATGAGAAATCTGCGAAACTGCGAGGAGAGCTGATCAACTTTCCCTCTACAACACGGAGCACGACGCTTGATACGTTTTCTCTTAGCAGCTCAAAGGTGGCTGCCAGTCACGTCGCTGCTGCTGTAGTCTCTCTCCCTCCCTCTCTCTTTTTTCTCTAGCTCACTGTGACAAGGCATCTTTCCAGACATTTTAGTTGGATGGAGATTTGCAGCAGCTCATTACAGACTGGGAGTCTCTGTGAGCGGATGCAGTCACTCGGAGATGGATTGAGTGGGTCTGTTTATTGACATGCCTTGATCTGACACTGGGTAAAGGGAATGAGTCACCGCCTCCAGACACACTACCACATTGCAGCCACTCCAGCAAATAGGGAGGCAGCACCCAGGTTACAAGTGGAACTTCATCAGCGCTCATTAATCCAACTACCCCCGGCCACTCGCTCAAACAAACCATGTTTACACTGCATGTTGGCTGGATGGAGGGGTGATGGAGCTTTTCAAAGGGCATGTGTGCAGGTGCTCACACACAAATGCGCATATTGTCGACACAGTATGCACACACACACGCGCACACACACACACACACACACACACACACACACACACACACACACACACACACACACACACACACACACACACACACACACACACACACACACACACACACACACACACACACACACACACACACACACACACACACACACACACAGCTCATCAAAAAGCAACCCGCCCACCTAACCCACAGCCCCCTAAACACAATATCTGTGTTCACCAGCTGCTAAAACTCAGTGGGTGCACTTTGTCTCGCAAAATCAGAGCTGGTGCACAAATCAGGGGTGGACGATTGGGCACGATGCCAAAGTGCGTATCACAGAAAGGGGCTTTTTATTAAACAGATGGGCATATGAGATCTTTTAGCTAGCATCACAACAAGGCTACTCCTATCAGTGATCCAGCTATGAAAGCTTAGTTAGCTTTTGATCCTGTTTGCTGGTGCTTCAATGAGAAGCACACCTGGTGCTAATATTTGGGAGGGTATTTTGAGACAGCTGTCAGCACCAGGATTGACAGCAGAGTTTTAGCTGCTTGCACATCACCACCGCATCTTTAAATCCAGCTTGTTAACAGGACTGTGACAGGCCGCCATCAGGGCACAGGCAGAACAAAACATCATCCAACACTAAGTGGGTCAGACGCCACTGTTTGTTTTCCATTACACTGCTGTTAAGTACTTTGTCTGAGAGATGTGGACATCTGAATCCTCTATATTTTACATTTAACTGCAACTTTACAAATAAAATCTAAAACGCCTGCAAAACAAGAAATGTGTGTGAATCTGCAGTCACAAACAAAATTAAAGCTTTCTCGAAGAAATGCTCACATGCAAACACGTGCGCGCAAAGGCAAAACAAGCACAAGGGAGTAAACACTGTGAGTCAGAAAGGGAATAACACTGCACAGATTTACAGTGAAACACACGTGTTTACACAAATGCACACATACAGTCGCAGTGGGAAAAGTCTAAGCGAGGCCTGCTGTTGTCTCCGTCAGGGACTGGGAGCCCAGCAGCTTGGGAGCAGGGCCAGTAGAGAGGAGGCCAGATGCAGCGGGCTTGACCCACTCATTTGTGAGGGAGGGGGTTGTTTCAGCAGTTGAAACACACAGGGATTAGCCGCACTGACTTCATTTAATTTAATTTGTATTACGGCCATCTTTGGGGGCAAACATGCTTTTTCACTGCGGGGGGATATACAGGGTCATGGAAAACAGCAACAGACGGTGGATTGCTAACCCTGCAGTGGATTCACAGGGGAAGAAGGCAAGGCACTGTATTCCCCGAGCTTAGTCTCACACACAAAAAACACTCAAGCACATTTCTTGTTTCCCCCTAATTATGTCTATATTTTGAAGTCAAATCTATTCAATTGAAATGCATCTTAAACCCTGCATCTACCTTTCCACAGCATGATTTCTTGAAATGAAGACCTTGAATCCTTTTGTTCCGCCACCATAAACAACAAGTAGTAATTTTCGTGCTTATCAAAGCTCTGCTCTGTGCACTTGTGTGTCTGTGTTTGTGTGCGTGTTACAAAGCTGTTATCTACCACAAACATATCTTAGGGGGTGGATGTTTATCTGTGCTGATGCCGATTGGAGTTGTCTTTGTCTCAATGCAGTGGTACATAATATTATTATCTTTTTTCATCGTTTATTTCTCCGAGGCTGATATAGTGTGATATCCTATAGCGGAGAAATCCTTTTAGTTACCGCCAGGCATCTAATGTACTTTTACTTGTAATCTGGGAATTTAATAAATGAAAAGGAGAGGGGAAAAATCTGTACACAATTGAATAATTCAACTCCCCATTGTATTCTGTGGAACATGACTTACACTGTTAAGCAGAGGAGGAAAACAACTGCATTGAGTGAGTGAGTGCCCAACATGCCTCCTCCCAATTTACAATAGCTCTGTGGAGAAATATGGCAGCAATCGGCCATCAAGTCTGCTGTAGCCAAAGCCTGCGGTCATATGAAAGCTCCTTTCTGTCTTGCGCAGGTGACACGGTTTGAGAGAAAGCTAATGTACCATGCACTGGGAAAAGTAGTTTTATTACAACAACATATATAAAAAATAAAGAAAGAAAATGCGTGAGCTGCAAAAGCACTGCTTTGTCTCTGCTAGACAGAAAGTAAAAGGGCGCTCTCTAGCAATCGTTTTCTTTTTCCTCTCTCCCCCAGCCCCTATCAAAAGATGTTACTGTGTGAAATGTCAAAGAAAAAAAAGGCAAGAGAAGTAATCCCCTTTTCCTTTTTGATCGCAAGTGGAATAATTGGAACCCTCTTAGGCTCATTACACGAGTTGCCCGCCAGCCAAAAGACGGCTCCAACTGCCCCTCTTCATTCAAGTTGAAGCTTTGAAAAATATCGCTTCCTCTAATAACAACTCTTTATGAGATGCAATGACTAGAGGTCCTGGTACCTACACTAGGGGGTAATCCCACAATACCTTTGAAAATGTAGCTTTCAACTACCACTGTCAAACACTGATTCAGAGGAAACAGCAACAATCTGGCTCTGTAATAATGTCATTATGCATATAGCACAGCACTTCTTGCTTTTTTTTTGGCAATGCCAATTACATAAGGTATTGCATATGTGTAGCCAGTTAATGTTGGACCCCTATTACTAATAACCTCGTCTTCATTGTTATTACAACTATGCTTGTAATTATTGTGACTCTAATTACTATTACTGTATTACCCATATTAACCTCATTCTGGGTTTAGATCACCCACACTGACAGTAGCCAAGACATTGGTGCCTATGAAGAATGGCACCAATGTCCCTTCAGATAAATCCAGTATAATTAGCTGTGTGCCTTACAGGGCCTGTGTGATGGTAATAATTAGTGCTACTGTAGCAAAGGTCATACAAAACAATTTAGAGAGGATGCTGGCTGCATGGGTAATAGGACGAGAGGGGGAGCGATAAGAGGAGGGGAAAGCTTGGATGAGCGCGGAGACTCTTCTCCTTTTCCATCTTACAGCAATGGAAGACGTATGGTTGTTACTTTACCTTTGCACTTGGTTCATTTTTAACCAATGCTTTCAAAATAATAGAAATTAAAAACCCATTTTAATGGCAAGTAGACTCCCAGCTAACGTAGTTTAAATGGATCCATGATTAGATTTGAGGAAAGTGCCACTGGGTGTATCTGTGAACTGGTATCAGCTGAGATCGATTCGCTGCCGTTGAGGTGTGATAGCTGCCCCGTCACCATGTTATTACATTTGTTCCTTAGCTCGACTCTAATGTGTTTATGCTTTCCCTTAGTTATCATTATTAATTGTGAGAAAGAGGGAGAGAGAGAGACAGAGAGCGAGAGATGTGTTGCTTTACCCAGGTGCTCAGGTTAATGAGCTGAGTCAAAAATGTTGACACTGAGGTAAACATGTACTCGCTACTTCTATTTCTACGCTCCCCCCATGTGACTTGGCTCTCTCTGTAACTCTCAGACTGCTCCCGAGATGAGAGCTCAGAGTTCACATTCTGGATCCACCAGGAATTCACTCCGCTCCCTCACCACCACCACACCCTGATGAGATAAGTAACAGATTCACGCTCAAATATAGCATCTCAAACAACACATGTGCTAGATTGGTCTATATTCCCTGTTGCAACACTGATGCCCCACCCAACTCCCAACAACACTTCATTAGCAGTGAGTGATACAAATACACGTAGGATGCACCTTTTCTGCACCTCCGGTTTTGTTTGTCAAAATCATCTGAGCCGTGTGATAGCTGCTTAACAAAACAGTGTTTTGCATTTTTATCTTTTTTTTAATGTGTTTTCCAGCCAACTCGACGGCTAATTGTTTTGCATTTATTTCAGTGCAGCATTAAAGAAATAATTTGGCATTTTGGGACTATGTGCTTATTCACTTTTCTGCAGAGACTTTGATGTGAATATTGATATCAATCATGATATCTGAGCCGGGAGACAGTTAGCTTAGCTTTGCATAAGTACTTGAAAGAGCTAGTCTCTGTCCAAGGTGAAAAATCCAAGTACGAGCACCTCTAAAGCTCACAAATAAATGAATGTGTTATATCGTGTTTTCTTAATCTCTACAAACGACAAGATGTGGTTTTACTGAAGGTTATGTGCTAAACTATTTCTTGGCTGGGAGCCATGGTAGACTGGAGTCTCCGCTGATTGCCTGGCAACAACAACATTTCAAACTATTCCTTTTAAAAAATAATGGTGAAAATGCAAAAAAAAAAAATAGTATGATGCTTTAACAGTATTATTATTTAAGTGATTACAAGGAGAGCATATGTCAGCAACACTGATAATATAAACTGAGATGGGCCGTTTACCATCTACTATTCTTATTATAAAAATGATAAACATGGAAATAATGTTAAATATTAGCAAACTGCAAGTTTCTGACATTGTGGCTTTGAACAGTTTATCTTTGACAAGTGATTTCTGATATTCCATTTGGTCTTTGATGCATATTTTCTCCACAACAAAGGTGGGAGTAGTTGTGTTAAAACCATGTAAAAATGAATAAAGACAATGAGCATAAAGTGCTGCAGGACATCTGATTTAGCTGCTTCATTCAATTAAACTCAACTTTCTGATGAAAATCACCGGGGTGGGATTGGAGGCATATGCTCAGATCCATATGCCTTTGTGACAGTGGGGGTTTAAAAACCATAAATTGTGATTATCATTGATCTCAGTCAGATGCCTAATCACTATGAGCCATATCCGCACTGGCCACGTTGGGTGACGATGAACCATCCTCCCCCACATCTGAAGTCTCAAACAAGTGTTGAGGGAAGCAGTGATAAGCAGGTCCTTATCCTTTTAAAGACACTCCCGTAATCCAACAGTGTTGAGGGGAGGGAGGGGGCTTCAGCTTTAAGGGATTTAGTCTGGATTATAGCTAGTCCTCCAAATTAAACCAAAAGTCAGCTTTCTGCAGTTGCTCATGCAAGCTGGCAACTGGCTTGTTACCAGCATTACTAACAAGGCAAACGATGAAGGTCTACAATTGGAAAACGCTCTTGTTTAGCCACCAGCGTACACATGGACGTAATTCAAAAGTAAACCACTACCCGTCCTTACCTATACTAAATATTCTGCCGTTGTTGCCTTTTGTGACTACACTCAAAATGTGTCCGTGCTGTGTACCTGACTCTTGTTGCCAACCGGCTTAGCCACATACAAGCTTCTCAGTCAGGGCAAGGCTGCTCTGTCCCCATCGAGGCTGCTTCCCATAGCAAAACAAGGCCAAATCTGGGGCTTAGAGGCTAAAATAATCATTACTGGGTAGCAAACAAATGAAGTCAGAACACCAACTCCCATGTCTGTCCTCCCCCACCACCCTTGGTATTTGTCTGCCGTCCTATCGCACACATACAAAAGGGGTCAGCTACACATTCACATTTAGGATAGACAACATTTTGGCCTGATAACACAAAATGAGAGAACAACAAAGCTAAGACTGGATTTGTTTTTTTCAATATAACATTTAATCAAGGAAAACATACATGTACGCAACAATGAATTATATGGTTCAATATTTTGAGAAATACTTTGCTGGGAGTTAGATGAGAAGATTGAAACCACTCTTATATCTGCCGATTAGCAGTTAGCAGTTAGCTTATCTTAGCATAAAGACTCAAAGTAAGGGGAACAGTTAGACTGGCTCTGTCCAAAGGAAAGAAATCTGCTTACCAGAACCACTAAAGCTCAATAATTATTCTTGTTCACTTCATTCATCCAAAAATAAATAAGCGTATTTCCTAACATATTGAATATTCCTTCAAACGTGAGACTTTTTTCTATTCTGACCCTAAAACAAGGTTTTAAGGTCATATTTGACCATTTTGAAAGCTAACTGCACCCCCTAATTGCAGTGCTATTGCTAAGCTAGAGTAAACACATCACAGAGCAACCTTCTCATCTAACACTCATTGCAAAAAGCAAATAAGTGAATTTCAATAACAGTATGTATATGACATTTTTCTTATTGTAGTGTTTATGATTCATATTACTGTTCCTGGTACACAGACAAGTTTCTAAAGTAGTTTTTCTTAACTAAACAATGTATTCATGTTCCCATGTGTGCATGCATCAGAGTGTCAGTGCATTCTTTACAGCCTGCTTTAATGTAACAATCTCTGAAGTAGATAAGAGCACTCCAACTCAACCTCCACGTTGACCCTCCATAGTGCCATGCTCTCCAATGAAGCAGTCAACATCTCTTATTAAAGTATAACGCCTATAAGCAATCTTCTCTTTGACAAGTACACATATGCTGCCTCCCCTTCTCATTGGCTTCCTACAAGACTGAACTGGGAGCAGCTCTCAAACAGAGAACAGGTACAAGAGAGTAATCTTGAACTAAGGAGGTTACTGGGGAAAGGACTACACTCGGAGCAGTCTGACACAGGCCAAGTGCTTTTCATTCATTAACTCGGCTGTCTACGCTGTGGTATGTCTAACAGTGGACGTGAGGGGAAAGTCAAAACTGACGTCCCATTGTGCTCCACAGTCAGACACAGACTGAACCCTGAATATTGTTTTCGGATGCCATAAGAGAGCACAAAGAGGCTGTTGAAGTTGTTATCAATTCCTTTGCAAGGCAATCATAACTATTATCATTAGTAGTGTTTTCATCTTCCGAGCTCAGTCCCGAGTGGATATCTGTGGATTTATTCCCTGGCACACATTCTTGTCTTTCCAACTTGACCTGGTATGAGCAAAGAAATGGTTTCCCACCTCCTTAGAAACTAGAGATGGCCGTAAATAATAGGCCAGGGGCTCTTTCTGAAAAGCCCTAATCCCAGGAAAACAAACCTGAGCAAAACAGGCCCACCAGAACTGCTTTCAGGAAAACTAGATAATCAAAATGCAAAACAGCCTCTGATAGAAAAATAAGCCGACTTCTAACAACAAATCCCCTACACCTAACATCAGCAAATTCTCTCCTGAACTTTTATTTGTATGCTGTGTTTGGGTTTTTAATGTAATCACACTGCACACGGCACTCCATCAATGAGCTATTCTGATGTATGTCAGCTTGAATCAGACTGACTGCTTAGGGCATTACAGACATCATGAATGAGAAAAGGAGCCACACACAGAACACATTAGGGGTCCCACCATCTCCTCAGACAGGGGGACAATGGTTAGGGGAGCGCAGATAAAGGAGAGGGATAACAGGGGTGAAGGAATGGTTGACGCTGATCGGGCAAAGAAAAGGGGTAAAATGGGAGAAAAGAAAAGAAGAGGCCCAAGACACTGGCCAAACAGAGCAGAGGGAACGCAAGGGCTCTGAGAGGCCTATACTCGGTCATAGCCCATTAGGCTGGCTGGGTGAAAATGCTACAGCTCATTACATGCTCTGCCTCTGTTCTGTGGATGAACAATGCACAATTACGCTACCCTGCTGCTTCTCTAGCCATACTGCTGCATGGCTCTGAGGCAACCAATATTGCTGCTATAGTGGCTCGCCTGCCAAAAGCCTCTGTTCTCATCAAACATCCCATACATGCGCTCCCTAATGTGCATCCAGGTTTATGTCTATGAATTTACCGAGAATGAAAGGAGGGGAGAAACAGGAAATACTGCTCAACCACTGGAGCAAACAAAACAAAGGTATAATGCAGTGTGTAATACAATGGCGTTTGCTCCCCTTTGTCTGCTCTGCCTTAGATAGACATGTCACAAAGTGATACTTTTTTATAACCAGCTGAATTAAGTTACATTTGATGTTGCAACTAACGTAAAGCCAGTTGCTAAAGTACAGATCCAAACATGACAGAAATAAAGGACGAAAAGTTCAAGCAAGAGAAACTGAACGTGTTGTGACAATATCTGCAATGCAGTGAATAACTCAGCTCAGGATCCGTATCTACCAGCAAATTGGTTCACTTCAAGTCTTCCTCCTTTCCATTTGACAATTATGCATGCAGAAGTTGACATTTATCTGTTGGGGGAAAAAGCTAACTAACATCCTCCTGCTCCCTCTTTGTTTTAGGCAAAAAAAAACAGGACACTTGGAAAGGTCATTCTTCCCTGGTGCCAGAGCTGGCTGCTTAGAAAAGCAGCAGCCCCCCCCCCTCCGCCCCATTTCCCTGTCATTCAAAAATTACAGCATCAGCAATCAGGAGAAAGCCCTGGGAACTCTCTAAACCATGTGGCAACAAGTCTGGTAACCTGCAGGTCAACTAAAGGCTCTGACACACCAACCCGACGGCCGACCATCAGCAGAAAAGGCCGTTGGACTGATCATTGGGCTCCCGTCAGTCATAAAAAGTGCCTCGAAACACACCGAAGCTACGCTGACTTCAGTGTACGTTCAGCAGAAAAAGCGGAAATGACGAACGAGTCACGTCGGTTTGGCTTCTCCCGAATTTTAAAGCCGACCACAGTGGCGGCTCGTTCGGAATACGATCTCGTATTTTACAAAAAAAAGTTCACCAAAACGTGTTTCTGAAAACATTTTAAAAGAGAAATAGACCATTTAGTTGCTAAATCTGTCTGTTTTTTTGGTCAACAAAAGGTCAGTTTGAAAGATTTCTGTCAGATTTTGAGAGGCGTTCGTCACGCTCATCCCACTCGTGTGCACTGATTTGCTAGTCAAGGGCTAGCACTTCACCAATCAGATTGGTCATTGAGTCCGACTGCCCACTGACCGATTCAACAAGTCAAATCGGCCCAAATTAAAAACGACAGCTCCTCCGACTGATGATGGCACAGAACACACCCTACAGACTTGAGTCACTGGCCTTGCCAGACTGTCAACAACGGCCGATAATCGGGTTGGTGTGTCAGAGCCTTAAGACAGGACAGTGAAAACAAAATGACAGGACTGATAACCATGAATTTTATAATACCTTTTCTCTCTGCACATTTGGATGACATTTTTTAAAAGTTTGTGGCCCACTCAAAATGTTAATGGTCATTACAACAGAATTGTAATTACTTTTTTCTTACTTTGTTTACTTGCTGAAAAACATTCTTATTATTCACAAAATAAAATAAAGATTCCTCAGAGGAGGCTGATATGAGTCCGTTGTTATTCTCATCTGTGAGGAAGGATAAATATATTGAGGGCGTGCCGATGTTTTCTTACACTGCAAGCCAATACGCATTGTACAAATGATTCTGTTTTAATATTTCTGAGCCAGAGGGACGGAGACGGTCACATTTATCTTGACATAAACTGGGTACGACAGAGCAAATAGTATTCCACTGCACATAGATTCCACTCCTGGCCATAACAAGTCTAAAGTTTGTGTTTTTAAACATGACCTTTTCTTTCCTATGTTAATGTAACTACAGGCATTTTCAACCACGGGCAGCTAAATCCGCATTAATGAGATATAGGTTATATTTTTTATTCTCCTGGAGCATTCCCTTGTCATAGCTTTTCTTGAGACTTGCTTGGCTTTATTAGTTTTCTCCACCTTAGTTTAGTTTTACATTTATAACTGCAGGGGTTTGACACGCAAAGTTTGCAAGAAGAACGTGTGAAAGGCTGCGTATGAGGATCGTTTCAAAATGTCTTAATATTCTTTTTCTTGATGGTAAACTCACACGTGTTACCTTCCTCTAGGTTGGGACTCTCATTTATTTGAAAGAAAACAGAATGCTGCATATTTTTGTCTGAGAGTTTAATTTGAGAAATAAAAAAAAAAGAAGAAAAAAAACAACGCTGCAGGAAACACATTCAGATGGGTAATTACGTCCACGCAGCATTGCTTGCAGGGCTTAACAAGGTACGTAATGATGTCCCCCTTCCCCAGCAATAAACATCATCACTATGTCCATTTCCTACACTCCATTTAGCCTTCTCTCATTTATGTGTGGACCTATCAACCTATAAGCCCAATGCCATTATATCCCTTGTTTTCTATTTAGGTACGTGTGAAAATCTTTTAACATAAATTGTTGGGGGACAAATGCCATTATGTGCCTATCTTTGGCCCCACAAGAAAATCCCATTCCTTTTGATGTTTAATAGGTTTACAAGAAAGTTAATTATTTCCACATGATAGAGCTTTTAAAGTCATTTCACATATTATTTTTTTTCCTTTTCAGTACTGTCGTCTTGAACCACGTAAAAACATCTCAAAACGATGGATGAGTGATTAAGTTGATTAGTACCACATGATTTTCCTTTTTTTATTTTGATGTAATTGTGTGCTTGCGCATCTCTGGTGTATAACACAGCTTGAAAACATCTGCTGCAGCATATTTATATACAGCATATTTATATATATTTTATCAAGATGTTCAACCATTTGAAGATATCATCCTGGACTGTCCACATTGTAAGAAAATAAAGTTGCTGCATGCTGCATACTATAAACTGTATACCGAAACCACTCTACATTGTTAAAACCACCTCCTACGTTTGCAGGTACATTGAAATAATAATACAGTATGCACAGTATTTTTTTACAGTAGTAATTTTTTTCAGGGGAAAACATATTGTGCTAACAATAGAAAACCGACATTATTGGTTCCTGTGGATGTTGATATGGTTTTTGCAATAAAATCTCTTCCCCATCCTAACACCACATTTTACGGTGAAAAATAACATGTTTCAGGCAGCAGCAATACAGGTTGAGGAAAATCATTGGGATTCTATAAATAGATCTCTCTCTCCTTGTTTTTCTAGGCCCTGCCGTTTCTCTACAGTAGCTATTACTCCCTCTGCATGCTCCTCACCAGTCACATGTGGCTATGGACACATACAGTGACGTGTGGACATCAGACACCGTCACTCATGTGTTTTGACTCCTCAGCTCTTTGGCTGTATGCCCTGATCCCGAGACAAGGGTGGCAACCCGGCGGGCCCGGCTGCTTCTGAATGGCTGCCTGGGGTTGTTATGTCATTTCATTGTCCCTCTGCAATATCGAGAATGACGTGCAGTGATGGGGTGTTGCGGGTTGGGGTCAAAGCTATGAAAACCCAACCAAGTGTAAAAGTAGCACTGGTTGTGCATGAAGTGAAAACCATCTTGTGAGTAATGTCACAAAATCACCCTACAGCTTCACCAGCTTTGTGTGTTAAACACGATGGGAGGAGCCAGCTGAGAAATGCAATAAAGAGGGTACAGAGTACATCACTGTCACACTGTTAATTTATTTCTGACAGACAAGGCTTTATTTTACCTTATGAACACTGACACTTGAAAAGCAGAGCATTTCTGAAGTCTGTGCCTTACAAATAACCTCTCTAAATAATTAAGAGGTTCATGTGCCACTCAATCAGTGCGCATCTGAAGCTTTTGGAGATAAAACGATTCTTTCTCAAATCCTTTGAAAGGAGGAGACTTTAAAGAATGCAACAACATACACCTACCACTGTTTCAACGCATCAAAAATCATTTTAAAAACTGGCTTTTAAGATTAGGCGGTTGTGTATCTCTTCCCTTATTGCACTAGATCTGTTGTTGTTTACTTTCCACCATGATTAGTCTTTCTATCGCTGAACTCTTCAGAGTTTAGGAGGTTTAGAATCACCAGAGAATCGGGCTGTTTTCTCTCATTAAGCTTTTTGACCAGACATTGGCTGTATGCCATTCCGTTTCTTGTACTGTATACTGAAATTTAGAGTGGTTAAAGGGATCACGTAATCAATAAATTTCCAAAAACGTAGCCTATACTTAATTGTTTTTAAATCAAAAGCAGGGATCTTGTTGCCTGGGAGTAGACAGGGGTTGGTTTGAGCTACTATTGTAGGACAGAAGGGTTCTTTCATTTATGTAAGTCTAATGTTCATCCTGTTTTAAATGCGTAGACCATAACTGGGGGACGCGTTTCCATTAGTTTTTCTGAAAATGTCATATTCATTCACTTCTATTCACTTCACTGGCATTGAAAACTGTGAATACAAAGCTGACACTCAGACATAGCAAAAATTTAAAAGCAGGCATATGAAATGTTGCATTTTGAAAGAAGTGTCCCTTTGTAGTAATGCACGCATTCAGCAACGTGAGAGCTGTACACAAGTTTTACTTCCACTTTCTGCTTCTCTGCTTGCCCTGTTGTCATCTCCCAGTTACACTTTCAACCAGTCGGGAATGTTCTCTACTTACTATTAATCACCTGTTGGGGGGGGGATATATATACACATTATTTCATATACTGTAAATCTTTCCTAACTTAGGAAAACTGCAATAAATATGCGTTAAAAAAGAGTTTCATTAACACTGCAGCTGTCTTATGAAATCTGTGACAATATGAAATAGTATTAGCAACTTTTATAGGTAAGCTTATCTTCACCACCCCGGGGTGAAGACAATATTCAAGCAACATTAAAAAAAAAAGTACAATGTATTGGATTATGCCTCTCGTTTCTCCTTTCTTTGAGATTTCTGAGTCAATCATAATGATGTAAATGATAATGCCACAGCCCATATTTCAAATACATGTGACACTCCATAAGAAATATTGTGTGTGCGCGTGTATTCTTAAGTACATGTGTGAGGGGGAGATTGGCAGTTTCAACAGATGCGTAGTGTGCACTGACAGCACGACATCTACTTTGCATGCTCAATATGACACGTTTGATTGCTCCCATGCATATTGTCCTGATGTGAAGTGATAGCGAGGGATGTGCAGCTTCGCCGCAACCACTCCCTGTTGTCTCTTCTACATCAATATCAAATCATCTTCCTTACTAACAAGGAAAAACAGCAAGACTGGTGCACTGACATACCCTGTCAGTTGTTTCAATTTTCCATTGTTTTCAATTTAATTTACTCATTTAGGTTCCTTTGACTGACTGTAAGAACTGAACAAACAAACAAAAAAATGTACATCCATTTCACAAAAAAATGTGCATCCATTTCACAAAAAAATGTACATCCATTTCACAAAAAATTGTACATCCATTTCTCTTTTGTCAGAGTCTGAAGCTGACACTGTGGCGTACACTACAATGCAGGATCACTGAGACTTATGTATCTCCAGTATCTTTAAGGAAACAGCGCAGAGAGCATCCGGAGGATGATTGCATCAATAATCAATTAACTAAACTTGTGAAGTGCACTCATTACCAAACATCCCACACCATGTAGTGCAACGTCGAAGCCCCCTTTATTTAGATTCATTTATCACCTTTTTTCTGATTAATCCATCACCCGTGTAACAGAAAAATCTCTCTGATTTGCCCGCTATGCTCACTATTTGGAATCACAGGTGTGAGAAGCTTTAGCACACATTACAAATTAAAAAAACATTCTAGCCAAAGGCCATTCCATTGCTTTATAATTGTCTCCCCCACCAAGTGATTCACTATAATTAAGCCATGGAAGACAGCTCTATTCTCCTGTGAGCGTTCATATTAGTGCTACCACAGGCAGGTCTAACCAACATCTCACAGCTGAGGCTTTTCAAAACAATGGACAGCAATGTTCAGGAAGGTATATACACTGGTACATATTCTCACAAGGGAAAATACAATATACACAATGCAATTGCAGGTATGAGGCCTTCAGGGAGACCTGTCACTGTTATCTTGGCCAAGTGGGCTGTGTTTGTGTGTGTATGTGTGTGTGTGTGCCAGCGTGCTTTGTCTGAAGCAGGAAAAGCTTGACTCCAGCTGCTCTGACATGAGCAGGATGTTTGCTGCCCCACATAAACTAACAATGGAGGAGAACTTTGCATCGATCAAAAACATTATTTACAAATAGGACACTAGACCATAGCCTCTTTACCTCCATTAGCAAACTTAATCTGACCTCGTACCCACATTCTGATGGCTATGATTTTAAATCTACACGTTTGGCAAATAAACAAACCCAGAGTTATCAGTGTGCCCTGGTGTATAAACAAAAAGCTCTTCCGCCACAGATAAATGAATCATGGATAATTATGAGGTTGCCCCCAGGATGAAAACATTTTTTGGGGACAAAGCAGCCTTAGTAATCGCAACAGTGCAGCCACTCGTGTGTCCTAACCAGTCAATGGGATATGGGTTGAGGACTTGGGGAGTCAAGTGGTTTCAAGCCCAAGCTTGCTCATTGGAACAAAGCTGTTATCAGTCATGTCACTGCTGTTTGTTTGTGCTATAAATGGCATTGTAATTATACTGAAAACATTCTTTATTTAGGAGCAACATTTTTACATACTGTAGAGCTTCCGTCTCTCGCAAATGTCACTATGGGGAGGAAAGACAACTGTTGTTGCTCTGTGTTGTTGCTCTGTGTTTATTCTGTTGGAAAAGGCATGCTTTTGCTACTGCTATTTCTCATTTATTTTCTCAGTCGCAGGTTCTCTTTTTCTCAGTCCAGCAAAATATGCAAAG
The DNA here is from genome assembly GCF_008692095.1 of Etheostoma spectabile. Taxonomy (NCBI): domain Eukaryota; kingdom Metazoa; phylum Chordata; class Actinopteri; order Perciformes; family Percidae; genus Etheostoma; species Etheostoma spectabile. The sequence continues at coordinate 11,972,020 of NC_045742.1, forward strand.
GCCTGGTCAAAGAGATGTTTGTCAACATCATGTGCAAGGCGGAGAGCAATGGAAGCTGCATGCTAAACAGGCCCGACTTCTATCAAGCCGATCAACTCCCTCTAAGCAAATGAGAAAACGTTGTCAGGGATCAGACACCTGGCACTACGACTCATTCAGCCCCGCTCACTTCTTCCCTTCTCATCTTCCTATCTGCCCTCACACAGCTCTATCAAGACTACTCCAAGTCTTGCATATGGAATCATCTAAATCAATCTTCAACCCTATTTGTCTCCCTCTCCACTTTTTCATTAGCTGAAACAGATAAAGGCTCTTCTAATCCTGCGGCAAATGTGCTTTCTTATGGTTAAGCCACAGAGACAGGGTGCTTGCTAAAGCTTTTTACAACGCTTCTTTGTGTTATGCACATCCCTGTGCCCAATAAGATGGATGTTGGATCAAACAAGATATCATAAATTGGTGCGCAGATCTATTTGTTTCAATGATTTCTTTGTGTAGCCAGACCCACGTTGTTTTGGCTGAGGAAAGGCTGGTGCTGACCTGCATAGCACTACCTACCAGCGAATACAATCACAGCATACGGGTCACTGCGTGTACCTGCTGCATCCCCCACCTCTGCCTCCACTCACCAGATAACACCACAGGACAACCCCCAACAACATTTCTCTTTCCTTCCGCCTGTGTTACTTACACACACACACCCACACACAAACACACTCTGTCAGAACCAGCTGAGACAGGCTCAGTAAATCAGCATGCCTGTAAGTAGGTCTCATTGACCCCTCAGGATCCACCGGTGCCTGGATCTCTCTGGATCATCCAGTCAATACATCAATATCCATCTTGTGTTTCTTGTTTTAAGACCCCCACCCCCCCACCTTTTTCTTACTGAATGTCAAACGAAGATTGGAGTCATCAATTACAAGTGTGTGTACGTGTAGCCAGAGCTTATTTGCTGCTGTCTATAGGAGTGAGCATCTAACACATTCTTATACAAACAAACACACACACACACACACACACACACACACACACACACACACACACACACACACACACACACACACAAACATAAATGCCCCTTTCTCCCTTGGGATCAAGGAGAAGTGGGTCATGAAGAGAAATATTTCCAAAAGAATCCAATACAGTCCAGTTCCTACATACAAAAATCAATAAACTAAAGATCAGGAGGTTTGCATACACTCAGTCAGCCTGAATAGTCTTTCGAGTCAGACGTTTGCTCTGGTGGAGCCATGCATGGTGTGTCAGGGTAATTCAATGGCTGGCTGTGCAGACTAGAGCAGCCATGCGGTAACATTGCAGCCAAATGGACAACACACAGATAAAGCATTTAAGCAATGATTTTTCTTTCTGCTAGCACCTGAAATGACGAGTGGTGGAGCTGATTAGCCGGGTCAATACATCTGGCAGGTGCTCAAACTCGTGTTGTTTTTTTGCAATAGCTCAGCACTGACAAATAAAAGCAAAAGAAAACATGTGGAGTAAGAGAGGCCAAATCATCTACTTTGTCAGGCATCCAAATACTGCTTGGCAAAGCGCTCTCAGTCACAGGTCTGCCTCAATGTCTCGGCCCCTTGAAATGCCTTGAAGGATTCCACTCAGATTGACTGACAGAGCGTCACACATGGCATTTCGGGGTGGGGGGAGACATTTCACTGACATTATAATCTGTGATGGAATGTGAAATTTCACTTGACTTTGAGATGTGTTGAAAGGTGGTGCATTGCTTCTTTAAAGCTCATATTCAGCACGATCAAGGAGACCTATTAATAATAATTAATAAAAATGTGTCCCTTTACGTTTAATCATGAGAATCCATTTTAAAACCAAACCTCCCCTTTTCCTCAACCCCAAAGCAGCCCAGCCAAGTATTTCGGACGGAGCACAGCGGAGTGTATCTCACCTCTGGCAGTGGCATGCCGTTGATGATGAGGTCTGGCTGCTGGTGGCCCTGCCCAGTGAACGGGTGCTGATAGCCATGGTTGGGAGCTGCATTGCGTGAGTTCTGGTTCTCCACGTTGAGGAAGGTGCTCTCGGAGCGCCTGCAGCCCAGCGGCAGGCTCTGCTGGTGGTAGTCGAAGTAGTTGAGCGAGGAGGTGAGAGACGAGCAACTCACCACATTCATCTTGTCTGTCTCCTCGACGTCACGTGGCACCAGGCGGATGTCGTTCTTGCTCAGCTTCTTCTTCTTGCTGGACTTCTTCTGGTTGCCATATGAGTACTCCGCCACCCTGCGCAAGTAGAAGAAACTGAACAGACTCAATAAAGCAGTGTACCGCCTTCCCCTCCCCTGTCCACATGTTCAAAAAGCGTGCCCGCCATGCCAGCTAGGGCGCTGTTCGATCATGGGTGCCAGACAAACGCTCATTGCCCATGTTCAGGAGTGGGAGAGCACATTTAGGTGACTCCCCACTCCCGGCTTGCAATGGAGCTGTTATCCCTTGTTTGTTTGCGTTTGCATGCTCAACAATCGACATGTCACAAACAGGCAGACAATATGCAAACATGCCAAAACCACAAAGGCAAATCAAAAGAACACACTGGTACTGAGCAGTACTACCGGTATATGCAATCATATTCAAAGCACACAACCCACACAAATTCCATTTTTTTCTTTTATTATCAAGCGAGCCCACTAGCATCACAGAGTGCACGAGAACTGCAGATTCAAATTCATTTAGCTGCTCTCAGTGGCTGCTGCAAACTTACACCGAGTATTTTGACTTTAATAAGAGCAAATGAGCAACACAGCCATGTTTTATCAAAGGATCCTCAGACTGGGGGAAAAAATCCATTCTTCGCATAGCCTTGCAGTTTTCCACACGAGAACAGATGCTATGTTGTTTATAGTGATGACTACAAACGTCACTTAACATATTCCTCATAATTTGTGATGTTTTTTACCATCTGCATTACTTTAAACTCTGGAGGAGGCCATTTTTTTTAACCTTAAGGCATAGAGCATATGGTTTATTTTCTGTTAACGCCCACAACAAAACTATAGTTACCCATGAAATTGCAATATCTCTGTTCTTGATTCTGCTATACTAGCCCCCACTGGCCTCTGTTCCTCACTAAAATGCATCTATAATCCTCTGTCGCTTCTAAAATCACCCTGGCTAAGATGCTCGACTGCAGTTTGTCTTTTTCATTTTTCTTTTAGATTGCATCTTCAAAACAGCTCTCTCCCCCCATTCTGCAACCCTCTTTGATTCAGAGGAAAGAAAAAGGGCAGCTGGAAGAGTAGAAAATACTCCATCTCTTTTTCATTTATCATTTAACATGTTGTCTCTCTACTCTGTATCCAAATTGAAATGGGAGGGGAAATCTTCAGAGTCAGACAGACTGACAGAGGACAAGCAATAAATTGGAGATAACGGCTCCTCATATTCGAGGTGGCGACTAAGAAGCAGAACACATCAGAGCTGATTAAAGCACCCAGCAGAGAGAGTGGCTCACACTTGGAAAGTAAAGTACTGAGAGCAGTTTTGATTTTTGAACATGTATTGGTGTCTATTTGTTTTTCTTTTTTTAAACAATACGTATAACTGACATTAAAATGATGATATTGCATAAAGCAGCTGTTGTCAACATGCTGGCATCATTCTGAATGAAATCAGGTTTGAATAAAACACGTTTAAAAGTATTTTTTGTATTCCCATAATTAGAAGTGGGTTCATCCTTTTAACACTGTTAATGTAACTGGAGGGCTTTTCCTTAGAGCCACTAGAGAGCGAACAAGAATGTATTATAAAATTGAAGGTCTGCAATTCACACAATGTTGAAAAGCACTTCAAGGTGCTGACAATTTCAACCAAACATTACATGAGAATTAAAAAGATGCAATTCATAATCTATATGGGTAACAGAAATCCACCAGTACAGGGGAAGTTTTAGAATTGTGAATGTATGACTACATGCATGAAAAATGACCCTAGTAAACTTTGAATTAACAAAATTATGTTTGGAGCAAAATATGATTATAGCTTTAGGATAAATTCTCAAATCCAATCTACATGTAAATTTTTTGTGGTAATGTGGCACAGGGAAATCAAAGCCAGAGCTGATGTTCAGATTGATTAACAAAACAGAATGTTCAATGGGCAAGGTAAAAAAACAAAACGATATTCTCCTCCTATCCAGGAAACTGGGTAAATGGTTAACGATGATGTGATTTACATGATTTTTTTATAATCCAAACTGCTTTTTTGCTGTATTGTTGCTGCAAATATTTCTTATGTTGCAGAACAAAGCAGAGGCAAATCTGAGTGATCCTAGAGGACTGTCCATAATCACACTGGATTAAAGATGATAACAGCCAATCAGATACGGTCGACATTAAATAGTAAATGTCTGGGACTGCTACTGAACCAGTGGGACGTTAATTGTCCGGCAACACACCCGCAAATTGAACATGACAGTTGAACCGTCATATTTATGAGTCAATTGGTTACAATGGAAGGATTAAATCAATCAATCACGTTTCCTCGACATGGAACACTGGGCCTGAGCAGAATGTGTGTGATTTAAAGCAGTCGGGTTTATCGTCTACCTCAGTTTCAGCTGTGGGAAAAAAATCTGCAGTCCTTACATTGAGGCCTCTACATGCTGCATGACAAAAATCAATGCACTCACAACTCGCAGTTACAGGCACGGGCGCACGCCCTCTCACGCACACACGCACACACACACGAGATTTAGTCAGTACCTGCAGTTGTACGTCCGGATCTCCTTGTTATCCCTCTTGCACTTGATCGCCACAAATATCATGGTGACAAACAGGATGGCTGCGATAGAGCCCAGAGCGATGATGAAGATGAGGGACAGGTTGACAGGTCCAATAGACTCCTGTGCGTTCAGGTCTGGTGAGAGGTACACCACGATGTAGGCCGAGGCGGACAGGGAGGGCTTGCCGTGGTCCCTCGCCACCACCGTGATCTCGTAGGTAGATTTGGCGTTTTCTCCAAACATCCTGGTGGAGCGCACCTCTCCGTTCACCTGGTCGATTTCAAAGAAAGCCCTGTCCCCCTCTGAGATGGTGTAGGTCAGCCGCCCGTTCTCCCCCTCATCATAGTCGTCTGCTTTAACTTGGGTCACCATGTAACCCACCCCAGCGTTTCTTGGGATGGAAACTTCCGCTGTGCCATTAACTAGTGGAGGGTTTGTCATAACAGGTGTGTTATCGTTGACATCCAAGACAACGATACGCACCGTGGCGTTACTTGACAGCGAGGGATTGCCATTGTCTCTGGCCAACACTTTGAAATCAAAAGTCCTGGTGTATTCATGGTCGAATGATCTCATGGAGTAAATGCGGCCTGATGGGTTTATGCTGACATATGTGTTTACATCCATGTGTTTAATCTCACCGGGGACTATGGAGTAGGACACTGTGCCATTCATTCCCATGTCTGGGTCTTCTGCTGACACTGCTAGCAGACATGAACCAGGAAGGTTGTTTTCCATCACCATCTCTTGATAGTGTGGTTTAAGGAAGTGGGGAGGGTTGTCATTTTCATCTGTGACTTTGACTACCAAAGACTTTGTGGCGCGTAAAGGAGGCATGCCACTGTCCTCCGCTTGGATAGTCAGGTTGTATGTGTCCTTTTGCTCTCTGTCCAGTCTGCCATCAACAAGTATAGTTGAGAAGCTCTCATATTCTTGAAGTCTGAAAGGAACGTTGCCCTGTAGTCTGCACTGCACTTTGCCGTTCGCCCCAGAATCCTTATCTGACACCCTCACTAGCGCTATGACATATCCACGCTGCGCGTTTTCACTAACTTCGACCATCTCTGTGTTCAGTGAGAGTATACTGATGACAGGTGGGTTGTCGTTTGTGTCCATCACATTCACTGTGACTTTGCAGTGAGCTGGGATAGAGTTAGGACCTAAATCTTTGGCCTGGACGTCGATCTCATATATTTGCGCCGTTTCATAATCCAAAACACCGTTGACAGTGATGATCCCGGTTCTGGGGTCAATTTTAAACGCATCCCTCGTTTTCTCGGTGACGTAACTGTTGAACGAGTACACGATCTCTCCGTTAGTGCCCTCGTCGGGATCCGTTGCATTCAAGTCTACTACTACTGTATTGATGGGGGAATTCTCCATCACATTAACAGTATACACTGGCTCGTCAAAAACGGGGTTGTTGTCATTAGAGTCAATTACCTTGACATTTAACTGGACCGCCCCTATTTTAGGAGGGTCTCCTCCATCTTCTGCGCTGATTTCATATGAATAGTGGGACTGGGTCTCCCTGTCTAACGATTTTTGCACAACAAGCTCAGCAATTTTGGTCCCATCCCCTCTGGTCTTTATTTCTAGTCCAAAAAGCTCATTTGGGGTAATGGAATATGATTGCACTCCAAAGATTCCCGAGTCCGGATCGCTTGCCCCCTCTAGGGGAAACCTGGTACCAGGGGAGGCATTCTCAGAAATTTCAATGTCAATGTGGCTCGTTGGGAATCTAGGTGCGTTATCGTTTAAATCCTCAATTTCAACTTTAATGACACAGATCTCCATAGAGTCTGCCATCACTTCTAGGGAAATAATGCACTTTGGGTTCTGTCGACAAACTACGTCCCGATCTATTTTCATTTGGGTTGTAAGGATTCCTGCTGGACTGAGTTCCACCCATCGTGGCTCTGAATTGGAAATAACCCTTAAGTATGGGGGCTGCAGTGCAATCTTAAATCCTTGCTTTAGTGCGTCCTTTGTCACGTTTCCAATTACTGACCCGGGCTTCATCTCTTCGTTTATTCCATACTTTAGGTTGATTACAGCCTCAGCCCCGACCCAGAACAATAGGAAAATAGCAATAAATTGTATTAATTCCATCTCCTTGGTTTGCATTGTACCTGTTGAGTTTGCACTGTCTAATAAGGACCTTGATATTTACGCACAAGAATGAACGTCAGAAAAAACAAGAAAACTGTTCCAAATGAATCATCTCGTTCAAGTGTCCAGTAAAGTGTTTGGGTGACGAGTAGCCTAGCTCTTGTGTATGTAAATTATATCATGGTGTGAAAGCTATAATTTTAACAAGTGCCTTAGCCTATTTCACTGTTCTCAGGCAGAGCACATCCTCCGGTCTACTGCAGCGGGCGAAACATTGGGGACGACAGATCTGTGAAAACATGCTGAATATTCTCACAACAGTGATTTAACCGTGTAAATCCGCGGAGCTCTTCTCAAGCGGCAAACTGGTCTTACATATGACTCATATGAAGAACTGTCCATTTTCAAGTGGCTTGAAAGGAGGAAAAATACTCGGGTCTGCAGAAATGAGAATTCATGTGAGCAAGTCCACAAAATCTTTAAATCTTCCGTGCTGATGAAGTAATGGGGTTCAAAAAGTCCGTGTTAAATTCTTTCGCATTTTGGATAAACATCTTGTTCTTTGTGAGATTTTACAAGCAGTGATAAAAATGTCCTCTTCGGCTATGTGCTTTCAAACTCCACATCTGATTTAAAAAAGCTAAAATGATCTGCAGTCACAAATTATTCAACAGCTTAAGTCCGGATATCTTTGCCTAAAGAACAGGGGTGCGATTGCAGGAATGTCTCATCACATCACTGAAGTCCCGATTACCTTTTGTTTTAATTCCAGCAGATGTAGTCTTTCATCCTGTCCGAAGTCTTGAAGCTTTTACGAATTCATTTCCTCGTATATTACTTGGAAAAAGGCAGCAGATATCCCGATAATTAGTCCATGCAACAACAAAAATCCGCTGTAAATGTAGCCAAAAGCCAGTGGTGAGGAACCGATGCATAAGCCTATGTGAACAAAACGCAGTTCATGTTGGTCTGCAGCAAAGTAGAAGCAGTGTAGCCTATATCCAGCCTGGTTGAGGCAGAAAAAAGAAAGAAATCACCACTCGTTGCCCGTAGGCTGTCTAGTTGACTCCAACAAGCGCTCCTCTCACTTCACTGGTGCACACTGGCGGCCGCGCAGCTCCGAGCAGAGCGCTCAGTCTCAGGACCTGCAATCCCCTCAGCCAATCAGGGGTTACACAGGAGGGCTGCGCTGCTGGTGGGTGGGGCAAAGTACGGCAAAGAAACACGGCCAACTACCTGTTCTCCTGCAGATGGGCGACTCAACGGGCAATTACAGCGTACAAGTTGAAACACGATGCTGTGTATGAGATGATTGTGAGAGCGGCGGTTTCCAAAGTGGGGTCTGGGGACCCATGGGGGTCTTTGAGAAGGCGCCATGGGTGCTACAAAAGAAAAAACAGACAGACTAATTTTTCCCAGCGGAGGCAAAGAAGGGATGCAAAGGATAACTTTCACAGATCCGTCCATGTTTTCTCTTGCAGTATGGGCAATTTCTTGGAAAAGGTCTTTCAGTGGAGATCCTGGAGGTTATTATGGACTTGGATGGCTCTGTTTGACCCTCAGCGACATGTTAGTTTAGTAACGTGTATGCCAAAGCAGATAGCCCCACCTAAACACTGATATAATTGTCGTCTTCCTTCTGTTTTAAGTTGCAACTGTACACATTTTGTGACATTCATTTACACTCTAACCTGGGTCTGTTGTCTGCACTAGACTACCTCTGGCCTTATTAAGCAGCACCGGGCACCGTGGGGAAGCAACTCCCAGTAACGAAAACCATTTTAGATCATGGTTTTCAATCGGCGAATCAATAGCCTACACACCCCACGCATTTGTATTTTTTTAGATAAAAAAAAAAAAAAAAAAAGGTTTTACGAGTAAATGTTGCCCTTAAGCATTTTTATCAATTACACAACGGGAGACACACAGTTAGATATCATAAATCATATTCTTAAAAATGCTACGGTCAATAATAGGTTTCATTTTATTTAAGATCAGAACCAACAGTCTGTTACACACCTGGTTACTGTCAATGACTGGCAGTAAATACATTACATTTTACAACCGTATAATGTAGTGAGATTAATGATAAAGAACAGTTTCATCCTATGGAAAATAATACATTGCCTGTAATTAAATCGTTTGTTTGTCAACTGCAAAGCACACATGTATAAAAGGTTAATAATGACGTGGGTGGACTATGACCTCCAGACATATGTCGCTTATCATTATAAGAAACGAAACAACATATAAATTATTAGCTAATATTCAGTTTGTAGACCAATTAAGGAGGGTAATTAAAAAGTCCATCTTTTTGCTATAGACATATTCTCTCATCACCACCCTCCCTTAAATCTTCTCATTCAGATAGAAGCAGAGACAATCTCACAGACGGACCCTCTCACACGCGTGTGCACGCGCGCGCGTGCTCTCACACTCTCTCACACACACACACACACACACA
>NC_045742.1:11981354-11983132 GCF_008692095.1 Etheostoma spectabile
CACACACACACACACACACACACACACCTCCTAAGCCGCCAGCATGTCCGCCTGCTGCCTCTCACCGGCGCGCGCAGCCGCCATCACATCCTGTCTCGCCCGGGCCGATTTCAAAGTCACAAGGGTGACACCTAGCGTCTGCAGCCGCCGCTCGATTCTGTTATTCCATCTTGTCCCTGTTTCAGCCAATGAACCGCGTGCCACAAGAATAACAATGAAACACACAGGCAAATTAATTTCCTCCTTACACTGGAATAGAAGTCGGCAGTTTGACCACAATTAATATGCTGTCCAAGAGGTGAATTAGTTCTGAGTCATATCCAATCTTTAGAAATCAATAAAGAGTGAATGAACTATGTATGGGAAGGAAAATAAGGTCATTATTGTGCAATATGCACCTTACTTATTTATGTTTTGATTTGTTACAAATACATAAACCGTCAGTCAATAAAACACTTAAGGATGAATAGCAGCTTCACTGGGCTCAATCACATAAACTGTTTATATAATTCAGAATAAATGTATATAAACACCTGTGTTACTATAGCTTACAGGTTATAAAAGCAAAGGGAAGTTCAGAATCACAAATCACTATCTCTGAATAAGTGTAGTTAAATAAAAAAAGATGAGGCCACACTGTCTCTTGAAAGAATCCCTGTTAAATGCCTCAGATGTGATATTCTTTGAATGGAAATATTTTCTCTTCTCTTGCATAATGCAAGCATAATCCTGACAAACAAGCAACTATCAACAAAGCAACTTGTTTGCTCTTCCATAACACTTTTCAAGGCATGCTGCAGTCGCGTAAGGAGAGCGCCAGAAGGATCTTTAAGCTCATACATTCTTAATGTTAGCAACTTAAACAACCGGTGGCAGGGGACTTTCTCTTCCTCTGGGCTTTCTGATTGCTGTATGTACAACTTAGTGCATATAGTACGTTTTTGTATTTCTATCGGTCTAAGATGGTGTTACAGAGGCTTGGGTTGCATGCTTGATTCTAAGAGGAACAGCTGCAAGTTCTCCCTGGTAACAGTGCCAATTAAAGTACTTAATAACTAATAGCAATGTGCTTTTATTGTTACGTGATGTCTGTGAATGATCAGGAGACTAGACTGCTTGTATAATATTCAATAAATAGCGACTATTGTTAGCGTGCCTTGTTTTTCAAGTCAAGTCAATTTTATTTATATAACCCAATATATCAAACTTGCCACAATCTGTATAGGTCATGACACCCTCTGCCTTTTTTGACCCTGGCTTCAGATAAGGAAAAAAACTCCCCAAACAAAACTCTTTAAAAAGAAAAAGTAGAAGAAACCTCAGGAAGAGCAACTGAGGAGGGATCCCTCTCCCAGGGCAGAAAGAAGTGCAATAAATTGTGTGTACAGAATAGCCTAATATAATAACATTACAATATAGTTAATCCATTTGACAAAATTATACATAGAATGAGAACATACACTGTATGAACAAGATGGATTCAGGAGGACGTCAAGCAGCTTCCAGGTGTCGACAAAGAGCGAGTGCCTGAGCTACATGACTTTCCTCTTCACCATGTAACCTGGAAAGGACAGGCTACACAAACAAACAAGATGCAAAACTGAAGCACATCATTAACACAGATAGGAGGAGGAAACAGAGAGAGAGAGAGAGAGAGAGAGAGAGAGAGAGAGAGAGAGGCAGACACACAAGAGGAGTGGCTTAATCTCCTGGAGGACGGAGATCTACAACTAACATGTGGGATGAGGCACAGAGCCAGGAGAGAGAGAGAGAGAGAG
>NC_045742.1:11983142-11983373 GCF_008692095.1 Etheostoma spectabile
AGAGAGAGAGAGAGAGAGAGAGGGACGCTCACAGAACTGCTTGTGGAACACCAACAACAGAGGGTTATTGAGAAGCAGTGGCTTTTAGAAGGTTGATATTTTCAACAGGACTACTAGGCTTGTATTATACATTGAGACTGAGACCGACCCGCAAGTTAAGGCAAAAAGATGAGTAATACATTTGGATTTAAAGGCCTCAACTTTAAATGTGCTGTATTTATATAGCGCTTT
>NC_045742.1:11983383-11983544 GCF_008692095.1 Etheostoma spectabile
ACGACTACTCAAAGCGCTTTTACATCATTCAGTAAACATTCACTATTCACACACAATCATACACTGTGGCCGAGGCTGCCGTACAAGGTGCCACCTGCTCATCAGATAAGCACTCACACTCCAATGCGCAGCATCGGGGGCAATTCGGGGTTCAGTGTCTT
>NC_045742.1:11983554-11987518 GCF_008692095.1 Etheostoma spectabile
ACTTCGACATGGGACTGCAGGGCCAGCAGTTGAACCACCAACCTTCCGATTGGCAACTTTAACCGACTGTCATATTCATAGGTGATTGTGTATTTATGTAATTAATATTGTTTTAAGGCAATTAGAGTTGGTGAGTTGGTTTATGTCAAAAGGGTTGTGCTGGGACTTCTACTAACCCTACAATGTAAGGGTTAAAAATCCTTGGGTTTGCTGCAATGCCTGATGAGGTGAGGGCTAAAAAAGTAAAAAATTGCCCCCCGCCTATCCCTGCAGATGAGTGCACTGTGGAAAAAAGGCCAGAGCACTGCCCAGAGCTGCAAGGTTGATCATAAACTATAACGCAGTAATTTAGCCACAATGTATTTCTTTCTCTCAGAGAGTGGTGGCATATTTCATTCATGAGCTAAGATCTATCTTAATTTCCTTCTTGCTGTTGGCGTTCTATTGTGTCCCTTATTGATTTTACCGCTTTATTAAAATCCTTAAATATTTTGTTGTGAAGTGGTGGTGCATTGACTGTTTAGCACCAGTGTTTGTTTACTTTGCCATTATTTTGGTCGGTGATAGAAATAGGGGAAGTGATTGTGAGCGGTAATATGTTTACTTGTCTATGTCTATGTCTATGTTTACTTGACTTGATTTATTAAATTGTCAGTTATTCAAGCTCAGGAGTGTCACTTTATATTCTGGCTTGTTTTCTGTTTTTCACCATTGTAAAGTATATTCACTGATAAAGCTAACGTCAAAGAAGACGGTGAAAAAAAAAATCTATACATTGTGTTTATTACATACTTGCAGTACACTGTTTGACACCCACACAACAGTGCTGACAAAATCACACAACAGAAAACTGATCTTACCGAAGGTTTGATGAGCTGAATTAAAGCTCCCTCTCATTGTTGTTGATGAAAAATGGGCAGAAAATGGAAGAATGGTAAATTAGTCCAAACTCGATTTGTGTGCTTTTAGTCCATCAGCATAGTTTTATATTTTAGAGAAAAATCTTTTCTTACAACCATTATATAATGTTTCTGCCTTGAGCATATATGAATATTTAAATGCGTTTCCTAACATATATGTTGCACTGTACTGTGTGTGCTTTAAGGCTGTACAGCGGCTTCTTTTTAAACTTAAACACAGGAGGCAGAGCTAGGCAATCTAAGTCGATGAGAATTTCACAACCTGGTTTTTGAGCAGATTTCTGAAGCATTTGCGTCGGAAAGCTTGAACCAGTGCAGTTGAAAGTACACAGAGAATGACTGAGAATGATTTTATTTCATATCATTTTTTTCTCTCTGCTGCCAAGGAATGGCACACGTCTGTAGTCTGTCCCTGCTGCTTGCTTGGAAAGGAATATCTAAGCTCCTCTGACAGAAGCTGGCATTATCACCCCTATGTCCTGCCCAACACTGGAACTCGGCCCATGCACAAACACGGACTTACAGGACCTAGCACAAGACAGACAGCAGCGCATTGATTCTGAAGGAGCAAAATGGCCACGCTTATTTTGGCTGGAGCGGAAGATGACGTTATTATTATGGTCCCCATCCATACAGCTTCTCAAAAAATTGATTTCTCCTGAGCACCCCTTGCCAGAGGCATAAAAAGGAAGGGGAACTGACAGGCTTAATCTATGGGCCTCTCGTCAATGACGATACGCCCTCCACTCCCTTCCACACTATGTCCGTCCATGATACATCAATTAGTATCAACTCTCCCCATCCATCTGAGGGTTCAGAGTCCCTTGGGCTCACCAACATGACTGCAAGTACAAGTGCAATTCAACAGCAAAATGGGCTTTTTTCTACTCTTCACCAACTATTTTTTTTGTTGCTGTTGGTTGTTGTTGTGCTACTTTTAATTTAATCCTGTTTTTAATCCTAATTTCCCCAAAGCACTGGCCTGGGACTCCCATCGTGGTTGAGTTAAGGAGGAAAGAGTACAGTGGGTACAGCTCAGCTTTGTGTCATTCAATCAGCGTTAATACCACTCAATAATTCTTTTTCTCGCCGTCACTTCTCTGTGAATCAGTAAGTTGAAATAAAAGTGGAAGTATTTGTGTTTGTGCCTCTTCTGGACACTCTCCTCTTTCATCCACTCAAGTGTTACAACAGAATAAAAGATAAAAAATTTTAATGGCTGCTGATGACGCACTTGTTGGACACAAATGTGTTCTTTTTTTTTTAGCACCGCACAGAGCTGCTTTTGATTTTCACAGATTTGATTTGATGTGTTCTGGTAGGAATGTCAAAGGTTCTCTTGAATAGCCTCCCTCAGGTTTAATTGAATTACTGCTCTCATCTTGCTTTGCTTGACACATGCAGAAAATGGATGCAGATGGTCTTGTATTAAAATGGATGGGGACCTTGATGCATACAGATGCAAATGAATGAAGGGATTGTTAGACGCAGGCGTTTGTAGTCGCATGGTTGGTGAAGCTCCTGATCATCAAGAGCTGCATTGATTTAATATGCAGTTTGTTTAAACAATTAATAATTAGTAACCCAATGACCCATTTGCTTCTGAAATGAAAGACGTTTAAGAGAAGCTTGTTGTATTTGTGCATAATTGGTTTTAGCTATTTATGCTGTTTGATGGCAATTAAAAGACTTGGTGTACAGTCCTCTCATGTTTAGAGTCAAATGTACTCTCGCTGTTACTCTTTAAATGTCTTTATGATAAACAGCAATTTAAACTCTAAATGGCTATTTGTCAAAGTACTCCCTTCAAAGTAGAACTGTTTTTAGAATACTTTATCGTATGTCATTTAAAATGATACTTTTTCCAATGTAAGAGAAAAATAGACTAAAAATGTTCTCATTTCTGTAAAATAAATGTAGACATGCATTCCTGTACCAAACCGTTCATTGAGGCTACAAACGATAACACAGACAACCATTATTGCAATTAATGAGACAATCATACATTCAGAAAAAAAACATTTGGTTCACTTATTGATTTTCTCTTTTCTGCCTATAGGGGCTCCATGTTAAAGAGAGGACATGTTTTACAGATTGTTTGGAGCCTCACATTATTCTTGATATTTGCCATTCACAGTTGTATTTCTCCCAAATCAACAAAGTGCTCCGTATAACACGTTAAAATTCCCTTGAAAATTATTTACCTCTGAACAGCATTCTTTCAGTCATATCCGAATTGGGATATTGAACATTTTGCAGAAGTTATAAATGCTTTAGGCAACCTCTGCCAGTAAAACACATTCTTTGAGACAGGGTGTTTTGGACCAAGTCGGCTATATTGATTACAGATTTTGGAGCTGCATATTTTTAATGTTTGACTGTTTAAACCACCATATTTCTTCTCCATTTCCATAGCATGAAGCACAATAGGTGTAATCACGAGCACAATACCATGCCAGAGATTTCATTTTGGTCTAATTATCCTGCTGTGCAAAATCAGTTGTCTTTGTTTGGAGGCCTGGGTCTCTTAAAAAATAAAAATAAAAATAGAAAAACAGCCACACAAACCGAAGGCTTTGAATAGACAATAGACAGGATCTGTGAACACAGAAGTTTCTGTTCACCTGGCATACGGTCAATTAGCTTTGTGTTGCTGTGTTTATTTAATGTCAGCTCTGATTAATAGGCCCAACACGGTGTATAGAACACCTGAAAATGCAGTATGGTGCCTGGGTGGGACAATGCTGCCAACCGATACCATCTCCACAACATGGTGCTTATCTTGTGCCCCCCCCCCGTACAGCTGTTTTCTCTGCAAGACAAATGATTGCGGCTGTGTGCCTCTTTTACCCCCTCAGAGTGAAGCAGTGAACAGAGACATCATGGTCACTACCTCTTGTCTTGCTTTTGGATTGGTGCATGCTGGGCGGCATTTTAAAGTTGGTGACATATGTCAGTTTTAAGTAAATGTGTTTGTTGATTTTTCAATTCATAACCTAGGGATCCAGGAAGAGGATAACATATTGTTGGGTGTGGGGGGTGTG
>NC_045742.1:11987528-11997639 GCF_008692095.1 Etheostoma spectabile
GTTATTCCCTCTCTAATCTGTCTGTCTAATCTAATATACAAATTATTTTTTTTTTTTAGCGGCTGTGGCTGATTTAACCGGTAATACTCTGGTAAATCCGGACTAGCCTGACCGGCTGTGTGCTGTAATATGAGAGAACGAGGTTATATTCACAGAGGATAACCTCCCTCTACAGAACACACATCACACATCCAATGTGCCTGCCACTGCCCCTTTCTATCTCCCAAACACACCTAGCAAAACAGTCTTGCTCTTTTGAACTTAAAACAAAAACCTTAGTGATACTCCTAAATAGGTTATAGTCTCACTCTAATAAACGTTGACTTCCTGCTGATGAAAAATAGGTTTTGTTAAGAAAAAGACATTTCCTTTACCACTAACCATAATTGTTAGCAAACCCCAGGCGGGTAAGCTCAGCCACTCCTGCCCATATGTTGCCTGTGTGATAGATGCAGCAGCAGGGGGGAGGGGTCAAGTTTATTGCTTTTCATAATGTGCCACCAGTGTCAAGTAATGAGGACTTTGCCCTATGATTGTGCCTGTTTAAAATGTGGCACTTTATCACCTTACTACTGGGCTGCAGCAACCTTTGATGGCACAGGCTCCATAAGGCTCGCCACAAATTAGTAGGTCTTGTTATTTCAGCATTAGCTTGTCAACACCTCATCTTAATTTCACAGCTGAACCACATCTGAACCACATAAATGGAGACCTCGAACGCTTTGGCTGCTTGTGTCGAGAGGAGATAGGAGGTGAGAGTGTGTGGGCGTAAGCACACAGGCGTATTTGTGTCTATTCCACTATGTATGGATGTGAGTGCGTGTCAGCATGTGTCGAAAAGGCATTCTCCTCCTCAGAGAGATGTGAATTCAAAATAACAGACACAGAGATAGAAATAGAGGGAGAGAGGCAGCGAGAGGCAGCGAGAGTGAGCGTGCGCTCGAGAAAAAATAATCTAATGCTATGTTATCCCTGCAAAACCTGACAAACCACCCCCGAGACTGATCTGGCTTAACATTCAGTGTGGTTAGGGGCTTGTTTGTGCTCCTATGATTGGAGCAGGCTGGCTAAGTTGGCCTCATAACAGTCCAGTCACAGTGGAGCCCAAGTGGAGTCACGCTTCCTAGGGATGGCAGGCCTGTCTCTATCTGGCTACAGATATCAATAAAGGCAGCAGTGCAGTCTTCTGGGAGTCTGGACAGTCCAAATTTTCTCCCCTGCAGGAGGGTTATTAATTGTCCCGATGTTGTATGGGGTCTGCTTGCACAACATGTTTTTTTTGTTGAACATTCTAAATTCCAGGCATGTATCCCAGAATGCAATTAGTCCTCTGCCATTAGATCAAGCGACACATGTCTTCTCGCCTTGTGCCCGGTCTGGAATTGCGGTGAGGGGAGGCAGAAAAAGAAAGAAATTAGTATGGAAATTAGCTGTCTTCAAAGCCTTTGGCGTTAAAGGTGGTCTAAGGTGCTACAGGAAGGTGGCAGTTCCCTTTGCAGATATCCAAGTAAGAGAAAATGCAGGGATACAGGAGGATTGATTTCCTTGGGAGACTCATATCCCTCTGTGCAATGTGGGATTAAGGAAATGGCACATGAAAGGCATATCATGCTGTTTAGTATACACTAATTGCCCATGCCGTACAGAGTGGTCTGGGAAAAGCAGATTGTATTTTAACATCACACCGTGATTTTTGATCCATGGAGAGCTGGAGGTCCTTAACATTTTAAAATAAACACATTTTGTAGAGTTAGTAATCTTTACTTGAGCCCAGGCCTGAGAGATGAGTCTGCTTTGCCTTCTGATGCTTTTCTTCACTTCCTCTGGGCATTAGAAAAAATTATGACATACTGACACATGTTGAAGCTCCACTGCAGTAATGCATGTATTATATCATGTAAGTCAGCGCTTCATGACTTTAGCACCCAGGGCAGTATTTAGGGCAAATGGCAAAAGTGGAAGCATGCACACAGTAAAAACTGGGCGCACTAACATTTTACTGGGGGTGCAAAGAGAAAATGGGGGAGATTGGTTGGAGAATCGGTGCAGCGGGTGCGGTATTACAATCAATTTATCGCACCGTTGTGACAAAAAAAGAGATGAGCTAGAAGGCAAAGCTTATGAGACTTATGAGATGTTATATAACCATGTAGAACACCGTGCTAAGATGCGGTATTGTGTGAACAATGTGAGACCTGAGGATTATCAATACCTTGGCCCATCAGCTGCAACGTGGAACAATTTCTATTAAATTGTAACAGTTTGCTGTATTGGTACAATATTTGGTGGTTGTATAGGGTCATTTCTTTTCTATTTTACAACCTTCTAGTAGCTTTGCATGTACACGTACAGATAACATGTAAGCTCATGTGGTTATTAATGTTACAGTTGGTTGCTCTCTGCATGCATTCAAAGTGAAGAGAACAGATTTTGGGTTGGACTTTCTTGTTAAAATAACCTGTGTAAAGTTAGGAAACAATTGTAGTCATGGGTAAAGGAAGAACTTTGTGGTTAAGGTCAGGGGAAATTTACAGTGATGGTTTAAAAAAACATAATTTTGACTGTTGGTAGGACATGGGATACCAACATGTGCTTGTCAGGTAAACATAAGTCGCATTTGGCACTTGAACAAACAACTGATGCTGTCTTTTTTAGGTGTGAGCAGTTTTGTTTAAAACTCAGTTTCCTTAATTTTCAGGCATCAACCACTTCTTGGTTAGTCGTTTTTAGCAAAAATAGTGTATTAGTGTGCTTGGTATAAGCACAAAGAAAGTCATTCAGACTCGTCTCAAGGTTTCCTCTTTTATCCCATACAACTTCATGGTCCTTATTACCTGAATATCTAAGATAATTGCTCTTTCTGCACCTCCTGGCTTCATTATCTCTCTTACTATGTAGTAGGGTGCTGCTGCTTTTTTTTGGCAAAAGGCAATCTGGCCCTGAGGCTATAGGAATTCCTTTCCCCCATGCGTCAGCTAATGTTTACTGAGGCCTGAGGACTGAGGATGGATCACAGGATTTCATAATCCACTGCCCATACAATGGAGCAAGGGCAAAAAAAATAATTCTCTTTGTGTCAACAGTTGTTTAATTCATGGGTAATTTCCCCATAGCCAGACTCTCGCTGCAGCCTGAGATAAAGAGAAAGAAAGAGATAGCAAAAGAGATGTCCACACTCAAGTGCTCTGCTTCTCTGGAAGCCTTGCTTTGTTTTTCACCTGAGTTTTTCCTTCTCATTTATTTGTTTTAACCAACCATGTATTTGTTTTTATTTTTTCAAAGATTTTTTTGTTTTTCTCCCATTTATTTAGAATGACAGTGGATAGAAAGGACAGGTGGGAGAGAAGGGGGATGACACGCAGCAAAAGGCCGCTGCAAAGGCCTCAGTCTACATGGGGCGCACGCTCTTACTGGGTAAGCTAGAGGTCGCCCCTATCTATTTTAATGTATGAGAGCCATATACAGTAAGTCAAGAGATGCAGATGATGTCAGCAGTTCAGGAAGGTGTGTGTGTTTGTGTGTGTGTGTGAGGTGGGGGGCATCTCTAGAAACACTAGTCAACAGTTTCTTTTTGCTCCCTGGGCACTGGCTACTTTCCAAGATGTAGTTCAGGATCAATGTGCTGTGGAAGTGAGCTCTAAATGGCAGCACTGAAGGTAAAACTCACGCAGACCTGAGCACAGACTGAAAATCTGAATTTCAGAAATCTGGTATTTCACATGGTATAGAGCGGCTGTGCCTCCTCTTTAATATTTTCTTATTTCATTTTCTTATAGTTATACACAGTATAGACAGTTATATATAGTTATAGTTTATAGTGGTTGATGGGTTTTATCACACATTAGAAAAGTTGTGTCAAGGGACCATTTTCAAATACTAATAGATTAAAGCAGTGTTCCTTTCCTCAGCGCAAATTAAGACAAAAATATTCTTAGGCAATCAAAAAATGTATTTTTCATCAACTAATTGAAAACTCAACAACAAGGAGAAAGACGGACAAATGAACAAATTACTGTTAATGGAATGTCCAACTCAAAGACTTGCATGCATCTGCAGACTCATAGTGTTGCCTAGCTCCTGATAAGAAATAAGAAATGTATCCTCCGTTGCTCAAAATTAGCTCTTGCTCAGAAGTTGATTTAGCTGCGTGACCTGTTGTTTTTAAGAAGCTTGTTACATTCAGTAATGTTCCGTCTCTGTCAGTGATGTTATCTGATGTAACCGGTTCTCTAAATTCATTAACAGAATTAGACAAGTGGCAGCAACAAAACAGCTGGGGCAAACTAGGAAAACAAGCACACTGACATTTATAAAGAGGTAAGCTAATGTAACATTATAAAGTGTGAATGTCAATCTAACGTTAATGTTACTTTCAGTCGTCCTGCACTCATCTTTCGTGCTATTATCTAAAAGAAAGAGTATTTTCCAGGAATAATGTAAAAAATGACACAAATCTGACTACAATAGCTTTGGTTTTTGAAACCAAACTAGAACTAATTAAATCAAATGACTAACATTTAAACAAATAAACCTTTTCGTGAAAAGACTAAAACTAACACTAGATTAAAGGTGCTCTGTAAACATTCATTGTTGCACATCAAAACTCATAAAAGGCTTCCATTTTTTTATATTTTAAAAGGAGCTGTACTCAAAATACCAAAATAAACAGCCTGCATATGACTCTTACAGACCGTTCCCCAATACTTAAACGTTACGTTACGATACATTTTTCATGCACATGCGATTGGACCAACTATCAAAACAAAGGACAGAGAAACTTGAATTACAGCAAATACACAGACAGAGTGGGACTTCATTGTCTGCTCAGGATACCACTAAATCTTTGCATAGCAAATATTTGCATTACTAATGGTCAAAAACTCCACAGAGTGCCTTTAAACAATGCACTCTGCTATTATCACACAGACTCACAGGGCCTCATGTACTAACGTTTTTGAGCCCACTTCAGGCGTATTGGCTGCGCAAGGTGTGCGTAAAAGCATGGCGAGGTATGTACAAACATGGCGCACTGAGGTAAAGGCGCAGACTGCCTGTTGTGGGAACTGAAAATGGCAAATAGTGCTTTTCCGTGTCATGCATTTGCATTCACAGGGGAAAGTGGGAGTTTTCCATAAAGAGATGGGAGGGGAAGCGTAAAGTGCGCCTAATTACAGTATGTATTCCGCGGTATGTACAAAAACCTCCCATGACAGCACGCCTCTATTTTGCGGTGAAAATTGTCCGCCTCTTAAAAGCAGGTATAAACCAGCTGCAAGCGGGTTTCCTCGCATATGGCTTCTGGTGAAATGGCAGCAGTAATCCGAGCAAGACGAAGACATAGGTCAAGGAGACGAGCTGAAAGGATTTTTGCCACAAGGATCACACTTTTCAGTTGTGTGAACACAAAATCATCAAGCGTTACAGATAAGAAGCCATGCAATATTACAGTTACTGGAAGAAATCAAAGATGACATTGAATCTTAGACTCAGCGTTCACATTCCATTACAGCAGTTGTTCAACTCCTCGCTACATTACAAATACTGTATAGGCATCAGAATCATTTTAACAGCATCAGTAGAGGGAATATCGCAATCTGCACTCAGCCATATCATAGCACAAGTACTTAACGCTTTGTACAGCGCAATTTACGGTATAGTGTGCTGAGAAAGGCGCTGATTACCCAATGAACTGCAGGATTGGTAAATATGACGTAAGCTGAAGTATCACAGCGTGTGCCATTGCGCTGATAACGCTACGTTTGCAAATGTACATACATGAGGGCCACAGACTTTTTGTCTTACCAAGAGTATTTGCTCACCAAGTGTAGTCACATAACAGAGAGGCTAAAGACAGCTTCTCCTAGGCTCTGCTGCAGCTACACTGTTCAAACCATCGATATGTGTTTATAGTGCTGGGGGCTCCTCTGCTGTGTCCCTCACTGATCACAAAGGTGGAAAAACTCCACAGTGTTTGCGGGCAAGCCATCATGGCCTTTTGCAGACCTCAGGATGTACATTCTATGCATACTTGTGTATTTTTTCTCTCCTCCGCTCTTGACTGATATCTGGGCTGCACAGGAGTGCAAAAGCAGGATCATCTTAAGGTGGATAAAGAAGGACTTTCACTATCATAACCCTGTGGATTAACTGGTACCTTCTCTATGCTGATATAAAAGTGCACTGCATTGCAGGAAGAATATATATGTCAAAGGGGCATTGTTTGGCATTCTATCAGTGAGAATGGGTGTCTCACAGTGTTTTCTTAGATGACTGGTACAGTGTTAATTTTACCATGGCTGTAGGAAATTCCACCGGATGCATGTACTTTCCGTTTCCTTCCGCTTTCTTTGTGTTGGGATTTTAAATTTGGTGGATTTATGAGAACTTGTTAACTGCTCCTCATATCTCTGCAGGGTAAATTGAGACAGCTAGCTAGATTATCTGTCCAATCTGAGTTTTCTCTCGCATAACTATTTCGCAGCAGCTATATGCAGAGTTTAGCACGCCCATGATGCTTCTGATTGGTTTAAAAAATGCCATTAAACCAGAGCATGTTTTCCTCCCATCCCCAAATGCTATGTGGAGCAGCCAGATACTCCTTCAGCGCTTTGGAGGAAACCACTTTTTCCCTATCCATAGGGTCAAAGGATGGAGGGTGTTTTATGCTGTACAGATTGTAAAGCCTTCTGAGACAAATTTGTGATTTGTGATATTGGGCTATAATAAAATAGAATTGAAAAATGAATTGAATGTCATACTGTATCCACTATAAATCTGAGCTTCTGAGAGGGAAAAACAGTCACATCAGCCTCCCAGATGTTGTCATTAGAAATGTGAAATTTCTGAGAGCTGCGACAACTATTACTTTCTCAAAAGAATGGTTAAAGCATCAACAAACTGACCATTTTTGCAAAGCAATATTGCTGGCAGTTCAATGTAAATAGAATCCATTATTAACACAATTACAATTGATTCAGTTTCATTTAAAAGGAGTTGTATAGCTTACAGAGTCTTAACTTGCTAATTAACAACTAGAAATATGTGATTCAATTACAATTGCTACTTTAGGCTGCTGCTGCACCATTTATATGATGTGACTACAGGACTAGCTAAGGGAGTATCCATTTTTGAGTAACACAGGAACACTCCTAAGTCGTAACATGATGTTCCCATTTGCCAAACATGTCATGAATGTAGCAATAGATCTGCAACTTTGCATCTGAATGTGCTCCTGTGTGATATTTTACAATTCCTGCAGAAGGTCTTGATGAAGTTATTAGCCACTGGGAGGAAAAAGGTTGTGTCTACCTTTCCACAGTCAAAGTGCTACAGAACAAACAAAAGTGACTCAGCATAGTCTTTCTTTTGCAGATGTGAATTAAAAGTTATTTGTAAAGGTGACCTGATTAGGCATTGTTCCAGCTGGGCCTCATTAGGTTAAAGCGTACCTAACAACCTTTTGGCGTAAATGACAAGTTGTATTAGTTCACTGCACAAGCTTTTTTGCAATGCCGTGGCTCACCCTTTCTACAGGGGAGAGTTGTGAATATGTGAACAATCTCTGTTACATGTCAGCAGATACGCCTCCATGAGAACCCACTCATTGATTCAATTCCTGTGTTCTCATGGGATTCATTAACTTCTGCAAGAAAATGATCAATATTAGCCATAGGAGATCTAGTTCAGCTGAGGGGAGTGTATAAATTGAATTTAGGTATAAGGTGAACACAGTACTTGTTTACAATACACTAGGTGTGGCTTATTACATGGGTTATATGTGTGTTTGTATGAGCGTGCACAAATGGGTTTATACATGGCTGAGTCGATAGACATCATGCCTGCACATGATGGGTCTTCAGGGCACTTTGGTTTTCCTCACAGTGGGCTCTAGATGCATAATGCAAGGCTTGGATTTACTTCTACCTTCCTCAACCACACACCCACATACACACACACACCCACAAACACACACACATCACCAAAAGTAATTCACGTCAAATTGCCACATCACCAGTGAGAGGAAGTGATTTCTGACATTAAGTTGCAAACAGGATAACGAGGAAATAATACATCAACAAATCAGGGGCTGATGGACAAATTATTCTCTCTTAGAGACTAATCTCAATAACCACAGGAACATAAGAACCTTTATTCTGCATTTACTAGACAAAAGGCAGCAAGGTCAGTGCCCAGCGAAGTGGCTGCCCCCGCCAAACTGGAAGCTCACAACCCCTCAGTGTTAGATAAGGTTGTAATAAGATATTGTCAAAGCCTGGCAACTAATCTGATCTTTCACCTCGGTGAAAGATAGGAAAGATATAAAAAGGTATTAGGAGTGGGCACTAAGAGGATTAGAGTATGGAAACGGATGTGTGCCGGCGTTTTTAATCTACTCATGCTTAACCCGTTCAAGCTGCCCAATCTGCTACATGCAAACCATGATTATTTAGTCCTGCTTTCAATGGGAGGCGTTGTTCTTGTTTCAGACCAGTTACTCTCCACACACCTCCCACCCTCTCTCATTTAATATGGTTTAGTGGGAACAAAAAAGGTGAGCAGCGGCTTGACAGTGCTCAGGTTTGATTAAGATTCTCTGTCCTGTGACAACATAGCACGGGTTGGTTGTCTCCGGTGAATTAATCTGGACTGAAGATTGACATTTGGTGGTTGGTTTAGCAGGCGTGCGTGCGTGTGTGCGTGCAGCATTGATTTACATTTTTTTATAAGGTTGGACCTCTTTATGTTTGGGTAGCAACATACATAGCCATCTGTGTTTTGTTTTACATATGTGTGCATGCTATTAGACATGTCCCTGTCTGTGTGTACACCAAGCGCTCAGTGGCTTAGTGCAGCCTAATCCCACATAGCCACACTTCAAGGATGTGAGATTAAGTACAACCAGACTGTAGAGGGCAATTAATCTTCTTTCCACATCCAGGCGGCAGCTTTAATTTCAGGGTGGGCCGATCATAGCAAGAGTGTGCTGTGTGAAAGGTGGAAACACACGTATTTGACCTTTTGACATATGTTAACGCTGATATTAGTTTCAAGGGGGAAATACCATTGAGGAGCCTTCCAGGAGGGATTGTTGCAGTCAAAATTAAGTCATCACTCTGGGAGAGACAGCTGTTACATGGGATATGAGCAGTCAAGCTCGAGAGAGCAGTCTTCTTCTATCATCCAGGTCTGCCCTGAAGGGTGGCGCCCAGGAACCCACCAATCGTCGCTGTCTATGGGGACATGACCCTTGAATGCCCAGCGAGCTCAGAAGAAGCGTGTGGATGTAACCTTACAAAAGGGCACGGCCATTAATAAATCCTAGTCTGCTGTGGGTGGTAGAGACAGGGAGAAATAACAGGTGTCAATCTTCATTACATGTGATCTGCCGCCTCTCCAAATTCCAAATTATTCCCCAATTAAGAAGAAAAATGAAGGCAAGGATGCTCCCTAGATTTGACATCCTAATTAATTGCTTCCCTCACATGAAGAATTGACTCATACTTCATGTCACCTTGGAGCCCTCGTGTGTTTTGCATCGCAAAATTAGTCAAGAGACCTCGCTGTAAAGTAAAAGTTTTCAAAGTGGACAGGGTTTTAAATTGATGACAAGTTATAATAATGTACAGTATATCTGCGTAATTGTATTTGTCAATATATGTCAAGGTATTTCATATTCATGATACCATACATCAATAAGTGACAGACAACACACTGGTTTTAAATATGCCACAGACTTGGATGTGTGGACTAAAACTCAAGCAGTGATGGCAGAACTCACTGAAGACATAATTGGCTATACTGTGAAATGGGCTCGAGTTTTATTACCAAATCAGCTGTGGTGAATTAAAGCACTGTCTTTCATCGTGTCCTCTCGTTTGTCATTTAGTTCCGTCACGGCATCCCTTTGTCAATTCTATACCAGATTGTAGCAGGCAATTTCATTCTTACAATCAATGACAGGTTGATCGTGAATAGTTTACTGTGAGGGGAAAAATGTGAAAAGATTGGAAATATGATTTCACTTCCATGGGTAATTGCACCAAATATACATTTTATGACTGTCTGTCTCCCCCCACGCCCCAAACACACACACACACACACACACACACAC
>NC_045742.1:11997649-12004019 GCF_008692095.1 Etheostoma spectabile
ACACACACACACACACACACACAGACAGCACAACAGATTTTTGCATAAATATAAGTTTTCAGTGTGTCCTTGTGAACAGCATAGTAATAGTTTTGCAGAAATACAGATGGCTTGACACAAAAATAATAAAAAAAACTTCTCTCACAATCATGTCTGTGACATGACAAGAGGATGGGAAAATTATGTATCATTACAGGACTTGGCTCCCCGTATGTACAGTAGTACATCAGTCAGAGCGTCTCATGAATGCATGTCATTCTAGCTTCAAGCCAACGCCCTGCTTTGGTGCAATTTTTACACGTGGCAGAGTGATTAACGCATATGAGGCGCTAAATCTCGGTTGCCCAGAAAGCACCAGTGCTAGATAGAGTGGTACTCAAAACGCTTTCCACCTTTTGCCTTCCAGCTCTACAGACTCAACATACTTCTGTTGGATTTTCTCTTTTTGATGATCACCACTAAAGAACTATTTGCACCCTGAAAGAAAAGCCCGGTTGCATTATAATAATTCATTAACTTGCTGTGTGTTTGCACATCTCATTGCCATAAATTCCGTGAATAGGATTTGATATTTCCCTTTTCACTGCTATTGATGAAATTTGAAAGTCTAATGGTTCACGTAACCTTGCAGAATAGTCTGCAGAACCTCTTGTGAACACTCTGTAGGCTGCAGCACTTCTCAGTCTCCCTGTGTCCCTGACTCAACTGCTTAGCAAATTGTCAGACAACCTACAAAGAGAATTATGGGCCCTAAGGGTTTTGGGGAAATTGCACCACTGGCAGTTTTATCTGGGGGAGCTGCAGGGCCCAGACAATGCTCCACTTAAGTATGATGACAGACTAGAGGGGATGTACCCTGGCCCTTTCTATAAACTTCACAGCTGAAAACTGAAAACTCATGGCATCCCCTGCTGAAGTTGTCGCTGTAGGGCAAAAGTCAACAATCATAAATGTAGCTTATCAGCCAACTTGAGGACATAATGCATATAATATTTCTGGATGTGTTTCATTAGCAAAGTAAATTCAAATTTTGCAGTCTATAATTCCATAGCGTTATACAAATAGTTGTTTTACTTATTCATTTCAATGGTGACAAGTAACCCACTCCACAGCCTTGATGAATACCACACATGGAAATCATCCATCACATTAACGGGCTCTTGCTTGAAAACAAATCAAACTAAAATCCCAGACAGTTGACTCACATGGTGACAGACTACAGCCAGCAGGTTGGCATGCATTTGCCTTTGGTATGTTTACCTGTAGTCTGCTGCAGGAAATCATAACAGAGGAAGATAGACCTCTAAATGCATGCACAACACATTCAGGGAAGCGTATTCGCTTTGAAGTGGTTATTATTACACAGACAGAACATTCCTGCAGGGATAAAGACGAGACGCCAGAAAGACACAGTAGCATGGTGCTACGAGGGAAGCTCGTTTTTCTTCTTTTGCTAGGTTAACATGTTGGTGTGATACTTTCGCTGCCTCTGTGTAATTTGAATTAAACACTGCACACGATAGCAGGAGCGAGACTAAAGATAAGACTGTTTTCACCAAGGTCTTTGTATATTGTCCTGTTTATGAGAGCACTGATGTCCTACTGCCTGTCACATTCGTGATAACAAACTCTGCCTCCAGTCCCCCTAAACACTTTTCCCTCTTGTTTTGTGATTGTGCACTCACTGTGTGTTCTGCGTAGTGTATGCAGACATTTCTCATTAAGCACAGTAATGAACAGGAGTATCAGCAGCGGGCAAGGTGTTTTATTAATACCAAGTGTGGAGAACACAGCCTCACTTCTGACACTCAGCAGAGAGCCAGATAAGTGAGCATTGGACTTTTCCCTTATTTCAATACAGCGAGTGAGAGAGATAAACAGTGGAATTAGGCTGACTGTGTATGTGGTGCTAGTGGAGCCTCTCGCCGCCTGACCCGTCCATGGTGATGAATAATGAATGAGCAGGACAGAAGCAGTTACCATTTGGAGACAGTTTCCTGATGAATGATTACTGGCTCCATTGGGTCTGTATTTGCATAGGATATGAAAATGTCGAGAGGAAGACACATGGCTGTTACAGTAGTGGAGGCTGTAATACTTTTGACTGCTGAGCAAGCAACTCTTCTAATATTATAATCAACTAGCATGGCTGGTCATAAGAGACCACACATAAAACAGAATAACTGAAGATGGGTGAAGGGTGCATGAGGTGACATTTCAAATGAGATGTATTTATCTGTTATGCTATTAAATGGGTCTGTCTGCTCCAGCAGAAATTCAGATTTATGTTAGTACCATTCTGTACAGCTGTTCCTTTAATAACCACATTCATTACTAGGCGACAGTTATTAACAGAGCAAAAAAGAAAAAAAGCCATGCAACTGAGGTGAGGAAAATTTCTTACATATTCACACACATACATAGGCCCACCAGAATAATGAGGTTAAAGATAATGATCACTTCTGCAGAAAAGGAAACCAAACCAGTTTATTCATCCCTTTGGAGACAGATAAACTCCGACTGCTACTTACTTTACTGTAGCAGCCATGCCGCTGTGTAGCAATATCTGCTTGTGCTGAAGTGAGGGAGATAAGGATTTCATGGTCATCGCGTCTCCTCACAAGGTGGTTGTGGAGCCGCAAGGGAGGGTACGGCCTCTGTCTGGCCCTGCAGGGTGAGATGAAGGGTCCCTGTTAATGTCAGAATTCTGTTTACACCTCAGAGCAGCCACCTATGCCACCACTTCTCGCCTCGCCACGCAGAATCGTGCTTGGTTTGATCAGCTTTTTGAGTCGGCTTAATCTTGTCAGGCCTGACAATGAAGGCTGATCTCCTCTGTTCTTCTTAGCTGTGGAATCAGCCTGCAGCTCACCCTATTCAAACAGGGCCCAAGATGCCCCCAGAATCCATAATCATTTCTACGAGGGATTTTTAGATATATCAAACATTCTCAAGTAAAAGCACTGATCTGCATTCATCCCTACCATAAGCTGGCCTGGCTGAATACCAAGCGGCCCTGCTGAATTCTGAAGGCCTCCTTTTAAAAGTGCCTAAGATATGCATAAGGGGTAGTATAAGAGAGATAAGTCATCTTCTTTTCTCTGTTGTTGAAAAGACACAAGGAGACGTGAGGAGAGGTGTTTTAGTGCTCTTAGGTTTGGTTGGAGCTAAGAAGATGCGCAAAAGCGAGAAGGTGGGAGCCATCATAACCACAAGGCTTCTTAAAAATCCTCCATTGAGGGCACTTAATAGAACCATTTATAATAGAGGCTTCCTTTCACTACACACAATGTCACCAAAGTAAGGAGACACTCTACATGTGGGTGGATGTGCATAGAGAGCACAGAGTGGATGTTCTGCCCCCCAGATGTTCGCCTTCTTTGATAAAGAAGAAAGTCAAATGCATTTCACATAGTACGTTTTTTTGTCTCTTAAGAATCTAAGGAGCATTACTTGTCAGGGTCACAATCTGGCCCACTCTCGCTGCATCTTTGAGTTGCTAGGAAAAACTCCCAATCTGTCTATTTAAGACTCTCTGAATTGGAGTGCTAACATGAACCTACCCTAAATGTTTTACTGGTGTTGTACTGCAATTGTGGTTGCATATTATATATATTTAAATACATTTATATTTATTATATTTATATTCAGTATAATTTTAGGTAAGGTAATTCTTTAAATACTATACATGAAATCAACTCAATTATTAAAAGACAAAAAGACTGGTTTCAGCCTTTTAAAATGTGAATATCTGTTGGTTTTCTTCGTCCTCTATGATTGCACCTGATTACCTTCTGGTTTTGGATCATTGATCGGATTGAAGACAAGCCAAATTGTGCATGTTTCATTATGTCCTGAAAAATGTATAGGCAAAACTAATTGATGAATTGAGAAAATTATTGACAGACAAATCACTTCACATAATAATAATTAGTTAAAAACGTGGTTCTGTGATTGTGTAAATTGCATTACATGGATTGAAATTAACTCACTGTCTTACACCACAACATTTAATTGCAACCCACATATTTGCAGCATCGATTTAACCAAAGACTTTTTCAAACTGGTGGCATGCAACTTAATTTGAAAGTATACAAGGATTCAAGCTTAAACTGATTTATGAGATTTGCCAATAGTCAGCAGTAACTCAACCACAGCAACTTAAGTATTTGCTAAGGTTGTTCTCTTAAATACCATATTAAATGAAATATGGTGCACCTATAGCACAAACAGAGCTTGGGCCAAAAAAATCAGAAGAATTATGCTCAGTGCATATTGGTGCTAAAAAAGGTTCCTTTTTTATCTCTTTGACTCTAAGATTTGGTGAGTCATCTTGCATTTAGGACTTTTAATTGATATCTCAAATTCTGCAGCTTAAAGCGCTTCACTTCCATTACCCAAGATAAATGCACACAAAGTTACGTCAGTTCACCTTTATTTCATACTTTTTTAAAACAGGAATGAGGGCATTTCTGAATAGTGGAGAGACACAAGTAAGGATCACATCAATTAAAACCTCTTTCTCAACAGGCATTATTCAACCTCAGGCCTTCCTGTCCTGGTCTAACACTGCAGGTGAAACCTGATCTGTTTCTTTATTCTCCCCTGAGACACACATCTGTTTTTTTTTTTTAAAGAATAACAGTGAAGAATTTAACAGTTCAATCATTGCATCTGGTTTATCGGATTCTAGAGTACTCTCATAAATGTATATAGACACCTATCTACTAAATAAAATATGTAATCTAGTATCGGTCTAGTCTAACTTCTGACAACTGTACAACAACTTTAAAACAACAGAAGTGTTGCATGTTTTAAACGTTCAAATTTGGCTGGACAGGGCTGCAGGAGAATGCAGCAGCAAAATCAAAGCAAAGCTAAGAGCTAAAAAACTAACATTAATGAGACTTTGAAACTGACACACCTCTTATTTGAGTTATTTGAATATTACACAGCATGTTGTTCCCAGATGTGACAGATTTGAGCTACATTGTAAAGCACTAGCGCTAATTTAGTCAATGAAATGGCTGTCCAACAATAAATGCCAACAACATTTTCTATATAAGACAAGACTACAACTGAACAAATAACCTTTAAAAAAACAAAACCTATGATGAAATTTATCAAATCTTTCATCAGCAATTATTTGCACTGTATCACTGTCTGGTGCAAACAGACAAACCGTACCTTTTCCCCTAACCTGGCAATAGACAAGAACACCTGTAACAATAGCAACATCATATATACCGAAATTTGTAGCGTCAGAAAGCTAGAAGACATGACAAAATAAAATGCATGATAAAAACTTTCATTTAAAATTAGACTAAAAGTAATAATAATTAAATGATATAAGATACAACATCAACCTAACCAGGATCTAAGCAGTAAACCAGACCTGAATACAGTTTGAACATAGCCCTGGAATCTAAAGAGGTGCCTCAACCGTGAAATAAATGACTTGCTCTCAAACAGGCAGCATTTCGTTCGGCTTTCGAGCAGTGTTAAGGCTTACCAAGGGTTGACTCAGGGATCTGTGCTGTCACCTTTCTTGTTCACTCTTAACTCCTCGAATTTGAGATGCCACCTCTAGGATCATCTCTTCAATCCGTTCGTGTGGGATATATCTGTGAAAGCAAGAAGTAGATGGTAGGAGTCTGGCAGAGAGCTTTGTTGGGTGGTGTTGGGAAAACCATCTGCTGCTCAATGTCTGAGACAGGAGTCTAAATAGGAGAATTCTATTGAAGCAGTTTAGGTTCTCCACAAACCAAGGTCTGCACATCACTAAGAACCTAGACTGCAGTGATGAAGCATGTAGATTGTCAGGGAGGGTCAGGTTACATATATAACTTCCACTGACTGACGGTCTGGTAAGGTTTGCTGGTCTAACGTCAACAGCTTTCCATATTTCATGAACTGAAGTGAGATTCCAAATCAAAGCCAATTCTTTTTTTAATATGAATCTCACACAATATGCATAGTAGACATAGACACTGTAAATAAACAGAGTACCTTGCAGTGTCACATTAGCTACTTCACATAAATCACCAAAAAAAAACAATGAGGCAGTCAAATTACATACAATAACTAAAATAGACAAAATAAAATATATAACGATAAAGTAACATAACATTAAATAGAATAAAATAAGAAACTGAGAATAAGAAAATGGATAGGACTATAATGCTGGCTGTGTACGCAATGCAATGTAGTAGTACATATTATAAATTACTAATTAATAGTCACAATAACAATAGAGAAAAACAGTCAAATAAGGCGTGTTACAATAATATAAAAATGCTGTCAGTTAAGAAATTAATGGCAATTATATGTATATATATATATATATATATATATATATATATATATATAT
>NC_045742.1:12004029-12005832 GCF_008692095.1 Etheostoma spectabile
TATATATATATATATATATACACACACACACACACACACACACACACATTATACAGAGTAATTCACACTGAAACTAAGATAGGTGATGGACAATAATGGGATATTTCCAACTTGTTAAAAGAGCAAACACAAATAAGGTTAAAGGGAATCAGTCTGTCACCACAATGATGTAAATGATGTACATGACTATGCTCATAAGATCTATGTACAACATTAAATGTGAACCATAAGTTAGCTTTGCTTCACTATTAAAAGTCATAGTGCATTCCTATTTGCCATTCAACACATTTCGTCAAAATGTGCTTTGCTGCACTTACTGTTGTAAACAGCTTATCTTCAGGCTAAAACTGTTTTACACAAGCAGCAGTGCAAAAGAAGCATACAGTGTGCCATGGGTCATTACTGGAGCTAAGGGGTGTGTCAGCTTCTCTCCTTCAACTTTAGCCCTTGTTCTGAAGCGGGCAGTTGAGGAAGTGAGCGGGAGTCAGCTCCACAGGTTCAGCACAAGGGTTAGATGTCGGAAGCACTGGGCTTCTCTGGCCCAGAGGTGTAGGTCTGCGCAAGCATGCAAAATTGGCAGTGAGTTCAAAGAGAATCAGGGGAGAGCAGGGAGTGGAGTTGAAACCTGTTATTTCTCTCTCTCTCTCAAGCCTTTTTTAATGATTACTTTATCTGCCTCCCATTGGAAAGCAGAGGAGAGGCAGCCTCAGGGCCTGCAGCACTAAGGTATCAGTATCGCAACTGATGCTTTCCTCTGTCTCTGCTTTTCATATCAGCTGTAATTCATAGCTCTTTAGACTTGGATATGCACAAGAGGAATAATTTAAAGACATCCAGAATCCAAAAATTTGCTGTCTTATACTCACCCCTGATTATCATCAAAAAAGCTTTTTCTTCTTCTTTCAAACCTGTCAAATGGATACGGATATGAATGTCGGACATTTGGGGAATAGCTGATATACTCATTCTAAGCATAGGGATGAGAAAAATAAGACCAAATCTGTGTGTATACTTGTGATGGAGGTTTTTATAACCGGAATAATTTACACTGCAAATCTTTTTCTGAAGACAGAACAACACAACGTTTGCTACAGGGCGTAAGCCAGCACTTAAGCTTGCTTTGTTGTAGAAGGCAAGTTAGGGTTACAATTTAAAAGACTCGTGCCTCTACAGCTTCCCAGGTTATAGGTTTACGACACAAAGGTAAACCAGGGTGGTCTTGACAGAATTACTTTGTAGTCAGTCAAAGTTTGGGGTTGCTGTTTTTTAAAGAATGTGGTCTTTTACAATATTCTTAGGAGACATTCACTAAAACACTAGTGAATTAAAACCATCTGTGGTCTCACAGTGTGGTAATCAAAAGCAAGTTTTACTAAATTGTTACTGCATTATTTAAACACATTTGTCTTTTTACTCTGTTTAACATTGAATGCAGAAGATGCCAAAATTGTATTCATTTCACAAAAACAAAAGGATAACCGAGAAAATGTAAGCACTAACCTTCTGCTCTCACTATGTACATACTGAAGGTGCACAGCTGTGCAGTGAGCAAAACACACGTCAAATAAAATGTGGCCATTGAAGTTTGAAAACACTGAACAACTATGAGACGAGATGAGTGAAATGTATTGGTACCTCTGACAGAAAGCTCCTCTGCCCACCACTCAGGACCAAGCACCCAACCTGGGGTGACAAAGCTTTCACCACAGCATTGTCCTCCCTCTGGAACTCTCTACCCATACACATCCTTGACTGGACTGACCTGGGGCCTGTTGCACGAAAGTAGAATAAAGATATCCAGGA
>NC_045742.1:12005842-12005980 GCF_008692095.1 Etheostoma spectabile
AGCGTAGCTTGACTTAGTGTGATCTGCTCATCGCGGCTTAATCGATTGCACGTTTGCCGAGCCAGGATGAACAGGTGAAGCTATGTCCTGCCAGGTGTAGATAGCTGGGATAAGTGCACGTTCACGGCTTTCTTAAAT
>NC_045742.1:12005990-12006123 GCF_008692095.1 Etheostoma spectabile
ATCGATCACAGATTTACTGATGCAGAAATGGAGAAGACGCATGCGGCACATGTTTCACCCAATTAGCAGGAGCTTCTAGTGAAAAAGGAGGTGAAGAATGTAATATTCAAAAAGGGAAATACAGCTGTTATCA
>NC_045742.1:12006201-12006477 GCF_008692095.1 Etheostoma spectabile
AGTCACTCCACATTTTTACAAAGTTGTTGGCTGCGCTGTGTTTTAATTGCTTTAAATATGCTAGTTTCATGTGTTGGTTTTACTGCTGTATCTGTTTTTATGTGATATATGTGCTGGTTTTACCTTAAAGTATCTTTTGAGTAGCCTACCATGTAAAGCACAATATAATTAAAATGTATTATTTAGCCTACTCTGCCTTAAAAGTGAGCAGAGGGAATTAATGTTCCTCGGGAAATGTAGCCTAAGGACTCTAGGCTTAATTTCAAACCCTTATTC
>NC_045742.1:12006487-12007474 GCF_008692095.1 Etheostoma spectabile
AACGCGAGAACATGTTTTACAACCATAGGCACAAATCTCTAGAAGCCATGTCTAACTCTTTGTACAATTAATGTTCATACAGAAAAATCAGAAAGGGACAAAAACTAGAAAAAGTAAGTGACTTCAATACATGCTGTGAGCATATTTGTAAAACTATATTCATGTTTTTTTATTCTTCTGTGACATCACCAAAATAAAAAAGATTAAGAAGCATTGCGGTGTTCCCGATGGGATATACATTATATACAGTATGTATGTAGGCCAAGTGATTGGTCCAGGGATGTGAGACATATTGAGAAGGTTATGAAACCAAACTAAGCTTTAATAAAACATTAGGCCTACATATTAAGGAGTAACATAAACTATGCTTTATTAGAGAAGGACACGCAACAAAAAAATGAAATCATGAGTGTATTGGTCTCTGACTGGTCTGCCGTTAATATCATCTGGGAATATCGCTGCATTGTTCCACTTAATCTCCGGAGCGTCCTGTATAAACCTGAAGTTGCACAGACCACGGACACCGCGCTGCTCATCTCTGCTTTTACAGAGAGAGTGGACACTGATGCGACACCCAGGTCTGCCGGCAGGCAGCGGCCGCACACCAGGCAGCCTGGACACCCCCCCGTCCCACCAGGAAAAGTCCCGACTCTCCCGATTGCCACCCCGCATCTGGTGCCAGTGCTACCATTTCTAACCAACTGCTTTAGGAGGGGTTTAAATCAAACTCGTGACAACAATAGTGACAAGTAATCCATTTTAATAAAAATAAAGCAGAACACCTTCAGAAGACAACAGAATAACTGTTAAACACGTTTATGTCGGATCAGAGCGGCAGGATTAATTTTAGCCTGGCTGTTAGCCTGCTCTGGTCCAGGCTAGCCGCAAAGAGTAAATCTCCATGGTTACTTTGCTGGGTTTAATTCAACCTGGTTTTGTGCAACCAAGTCAAAGGTAAATTCATCCAGGATAACTTGAATATCCCGG
>NC_045742.1:12007484-12013173 GCF_008692095.1 Etheostoma spectabile
TATCCTGGTTTCGTGCAACAGGCCCCCGGACACCTTCAAATCACTCATTAAAACACAACTCTTCAGATTAGCCTTCCCCCGACAATAGTTTCACATTTTATCCATTGTTAGTTGCAGGTTTTGTTGTTTCACTTTCAAGCTTGTTTTTATGTGTTGGTTTATTTACTTTACCTGTTTTTAATGTGCAAAATGTATTTGCTTTATTGTAAAGGGTCTTTGAGTACCATGAAAAATGCCACATGAATAAAATGTATTATGATTATTATTAAAACATAAATTCTATTATAATGGTTACCAATAACAAAAGACGAGACTCCATAAACAAGAGTTACAGCAATATTGAAAATAATTTACACTAACACTAACAAAAAAACACAAAAGTAGAGCCTTACTGACAAATAAGTTACATTTCCCCTCATGCCAGGACAAAACATAGTATCACAAATAAAGGGCAACAATAATTAACACAGTAATTAATCTAGTAAACATAGAAAAGACAGAGTTAAGCCTCAGACAGCTAGTGTAGCAGCCAGCTTGGTTAAGACTAAACCAACAGCAGAAAACTAATTTTAAATCTCTAATTACTGCAATGAATGGTGTTGCTAATAGCAACATAATGTTCAACACCAACTATTGGTTGCAAGATGATTTTTCTTTATCACAAATGTTTCCATTTAATTAGCTGGTTGCTTATTGAAGCCATTCTTTATTACACTTCAAGAACAAAGCTTAAAAAAGAAAATGAAACCGCAAATAATCTCCAAAGAATATCAACCCTGCGTACTACAATATAAATTACATTTATTATGCAAGTATTCTGTCTTAGTGATTTATGTATAATGGCAGCCTTTAGTGCCAATGAAAGGATGTTTTGATCAGAATTAAAGTTAAATATGTAACCAGTATCCAACGACTTTCCTTAACTAAGTGGTTAAACATTATTAATATTATTATTATAAAACTTAATCAAGCACCATCATGTTTTTTGCCAATAAACGGTTGTTGTGTATAAATATAAACCTAATTCTGCAGTATTTAAGTGGCAATTTAGTCAAAAGTGTGTATTGTCAATGGGTTAAAAGTAAGCAACTGTGTTTGATTTTACCTGACTGGCAATCATCTAGAAAATGTCTCTTGAAAGTTGTATGATAGTTAATAAACTTAGTTAACTATTAGTTAGTCCTTAGTGCTACAAAAACAATTTCAAACTAAGACATGGAAATGTGTTTGCATTTGTGTCCTTGGTGCTTTTTTAGCCAAGGACTGATTTAGGCTGTTTCTTACTTTATTTGCAAAATGCTTCTGGGTCTGAATTTAATTGAAACCCAATTAAAATCACAGCATGAAAACTCTAATAATAGTCACGGGTACGTCTTTAACAAGTGAAGTTTATAGAAAATGCCTCATTCATTTCACCCTGTCTGTTCAGTCTATATTTTGATGTAACACAGACCATGAGGCATCAAAGGCTGAAGAAGTAGAGCTGCTTTCATAATGGAATACTAAAAAGAAGATCAACAACTCAACAAAAATCTGAAATGTTCGATACATCTGTAAATCTTTGTCAAATTGCCCTGCCAGACTGTCAGGCATGATCAGCAGCAGGTTCTTGTTTGTGATATCTTAGTGCTTACAAGAAAAAGTACTTGTTCTTTTTTTCCACTGTAACCACAGGTTTTTTTGGTTCAGCAAACAACAGTTCTTTCAAAGGTTGCACTCATTTAAGGGCTCCCAGTTGGGTAGTGACCTGCCGGCTGTGCGAACCGTGTACTCATTTATGCTCCTGACCGGTCCACTCTATCAATGGAAAACACAGCCAACAGCAAAAAACAGAAAGCTGCCTGTCAGATGGAAATCTGAAAAGGAAGTATTTCCTGATTCAATGTATAAATGTATAAAAAGTTTTAAATATCCCTTCAAATTCTTGACCTGATCGCTTTTCTTGATCAGATAAATATCCATTCACTAAATCTTGCTTGTCCACTGTTGGAAACTGTTGCAACAAACTATCAACTAGGTGTTATAAAGAAGAGGTTCACATTTGTAATGCCTGTCTTAAATCAACAGACCC
Source organism: Etheostoma spectabile (assembly GCF_008692095.1). Lineage (NCBI taxonomy): Eukaryota > Metazoa > Chordata > Actinopteri > Perciformes > Percidae > Etheostoma > Etheostoma spectabile. The sequence goes on from NC_045742.1 coordinate 12,009,556, forward strand.
TTATTGGCATTTATATAGTTTTTGTTGCTGTAATATATCCTCCTGTCCATACTAGCCGTAATAAAGATCTCCTCCTAACACAATTCCAATGTAAGAGAGAGGGAGGACAAAATCCAGTTAGTCATTCTGCAGAAAGGTGCAACCTGAACTTTAGCCAAAGCTAACCTGAGGCTTCAGAAGTCTGAGTAGAGGAAAGCAAGTGGAATCTTCCAAAGTTAGTTTTTTCTTTTTTTTTTACAAAATTCCATCTTTGTTCCCCAAAACTGTTTTCCTCGCTTTCAGTTTATACAATGGTTAGCACAAAACTCAAATTACAACCACTGGACTGTCGGTACACCTTTGTTATAGTTAGGGCTCAGTTAAAGTGTGTTAAAAATATCTAATACTTAACATTATTAGGACAAGGGGCAAGCATATAAAAACTTGAATAGCTAGAATAACTTGAATAATGCACTTAGATCTGGGTTAACAAATTGGAATTAGCAGTTGGAATTGGATTACAGAATATCAGATGAACATGCAATGGACTGACAAATTACAGTTTAAATGTATTTGATCCAACCAGAGTAGACTGCAGGGGGCCCGAAAAAAAAAGTGTTCCCAAAATATTTAAAGACCACTTGCACCATTGTGGTTCAATAATGATCAAGGGTCACTTACGCTTTTCTGGACTGGAAAAAAAACAAAACAATCAACGGGTAACTAGTAATTCTTCTGCTTTTGGGGTCAAAAACAATTCCAAATGTAAATAATACATAATACAAAATAAGCATTATTGAAGAGAAGAAGAAAAACATCAATGCATAAACTTTTGAATGATAGTGTATATTTGTACTAGATCAACATTTTACAGGACAATGACTAAGAACATTTAATAAAGGTTAGGCAAGGCTTAACATTTTTAATAAGACTTGTCTTACGCCTATAGCAAAATTTAGCAAAACTACTGTTTGTAATGTTATAATATCCGTCTAGTGTCTTTAGAGAAGTGGGTGGGGTTAGGACAGGGTCAGCCTGACACCTTACATGAGGGGGTGCTGATTTAACTCTGCCATTGCAGGAGTGGAGATTGACTGAGGAATTGTATTCAAGATGCACAGGCGGAGAGCGTTAAGCAGACAGATGTTACAGGTGACATGCTGGAGACAAACATATTGGAAGATGGATTCTTATTGAAAAGACTTTAATTGAAGATACATTTTCTTGTTTCCCACAACACAACTTTTCTCTTCTTCTTCATAATTAATTTGCTTTCTAGCTCTCTTGTATTCTTTTATTAATGTAATACAATGATGTGTTGACCTGCCAAGGGACTACAGATGAAAATGAGCTTTTATGCTAACTGTGGCACTTTTAATTTTGAGTGTAAACAAAAAAAATGTCAATTGATGTGCGTTGTCCCTTTTAAATGAACAGATAAATAAATACACCTTTTAAAACCTGAAATACAACATTAAGAGCAGGCTCGCACAGTCCCAAGAGGACTGCCGCCGCCGACAGACAATGGAAAGCAGACACGGAACAGAGTTTGCTCAAGATGGCGTGGTCACTGAAGTAAGCAAGCCTGGCTCAGGAGCACAAATTGAAACAGCAGCTGGGTGAGTCAGTTTAGCACAGCACAACCCCTCTTAGGTAGGAAAGTGAGCATAGGTCCAGGGAAGCATATAGGTCTCACTCTCACGTTAAATGCATCACGCAGGAAGAGGAGACAATATCATTAATGTTACAAAGCTAGGTTAGTATTTAGTAGCTGTGTTTGTTTGTTCTATGAGCACAAGTTAGCTTAGCATTGTAACAGCAACCTTATATGCACCAATGTGTTTCTTATTTGCGAAGAGTTGCTTTACTCAGTTGTTTCCATTACAGGCCCCAAAACCCAAATTCTCAGCAATTACAGGAGTGCTCAGTTTGTTGGGGACTTTTCATGCCTGGCTTTAGATGCAGAGCTTGTCCTCAAAGTTCAGTCCATTCTTTTGAGATTTTTACCCACTCTCTTGCCAGAAAACACCTGACTGAGCAGCCTTTCCCCCTTCTCTGTGCATGTGAGCAATGGCCTAACCAAGCGAATGCTTGCAGCTGAAGGGTGAAGTGAGGGAACAACACTAATATCTGCAGGTGAGAATACTCAGCACTGTTGCACACACACAGGTTCAAGTGAGGGCATTTTGACATTTAGGCTGTGATACTCTGCTGTGTCTGAGAACAGAGAGAGATTATTCCTGTCAATATATTTCTTGTTTTCACAACATACTGTGGACATTTGTCTTGCTTTTTGTTGTTTTTACAAGCACAGACCTATTGGATGATGTGAAACCAACAAAGTCACAATATTGCAACGGTTTTATTTGGTAAATCCCAGACCAGAGTGGTCAAATTAAACACTTACTGGTGGTTTATAAATCCATCTAATTTGGAGATGTGGTGAAACATTAAGATTATAGGACTTGTCACTGGATATGCTTTTCTTTATTCAGCTGTTGAGAAATATTGATCAGGTTTGTGGTGTCTTATTGTCACCTAATTAAATTACTATAGGTAATACATTTTTGTTTACATTACGTGGTCAGTTAACATCATGTCCAAAGCATACCGTATCAACAAAAAACAAGTGAGTTAAACTCCCTATGACGCTAGGGAGTTTTTTCAGTACCCTTACTCTAATTATTAGAGCCTAAGAACAAGGTAGAAAATACAGTGTTTCTCATCATTCTATCATAGAGTACTGTAACCCATCACCAGTGAAGACAACATGCATTCTGCAATGGATGTCTTTACAGTGAATCTCTCTGAAGTAGCACAATCCCTTCTGGGAATATAGAGTACTATAGTATATGCTGCTATTTGGTGGAGTTGGCCAACATATCAACTTGTATCATAACGTGTAACATTTCTCACTTGTATCAACGCCTGGGGAAGCTAACTGTATTTCAGTCTCCACTACAAGGTGCCTCCAGCAGTGTACCAAGTGGAGCATATGTGGTTTATGAACAGTATGCCTGTGTATTTGATTTTTTACCGTACCACACTGGCCTCTCACTTCACATCACTTCAATGCCCTCTCCATCGTCCACAAAAGAAGCCACTCCACCTGAGCTTTTCCATGCCAACAAAGGTTCCATTCTGCATTCATTACTATCGCTTCTCAGACAGACCGAGCAATTACCATGTAAAGGTAACTCTCAGTGGTAACAGACAACAGTTTTGTACCAGAGAAAATGGGTGGGTGGTTGGTTTGGAGGTTGAGATGGCTGCCATCCATGTCTTTTTTGTTTTTGAGGCAGTTGGTAAAAATGAGGCCTGGTGCTGGAGTGAGGAGAATGGATGTGTTGCTTTGAAGCAGAGCAGAATAGCTGTCAGAGTCAGTCATGGATGGGATGTTCCTATCCAGAGCCTATTAGTGAGCTGTTTTTTAATACAGCTGCCAATCGTCAACTCCCGGTTTGCCCATTCTAATCTGGACTTCATGGCGGCTACATATGGGGCAAGTTCTGTTCATTATGTATGGCATGGGTTCCCCCATTACAGTCCTAATGTGATTCCAGTGGAGCGGCAGGTAAACTATGAACGCTCTTCTCTATTCAGATGGTAGGTGTGTGTGTGTGTGTGTGTGTGTGTGTG